>NW_008238358.1:3910610-3983660 GCF_000691975.1 Corvus brachyrhynchos
AGAAGGGCGACCTACTGAACGCGCACTATGACGGATTCCTGGCTAGCGACGGATCCAAGTTTTACTGCAGGTGAGCCCCCGAGGCACCGGGTCGGAGGACGGGCGGTGGGCCCTGCCCGGCGGGGTACGTGGCACAGCCGCTCCGCTCACCCTTAGCGGGACTCGAGGCGCTCCCGGAGTGGGGGCAGCTCGGGGCCCGCACTGACCTCGTCGGCATTAGTAATTTTTCCCCGTCTCAACCCTGACTTTTCCTCAACCGAGTGTTGAAGGATGCAGTTTCCCTAGGGTCAAGAGGGAGCGCAGAGGCAAAAGATGAAAATCAAAGACGGCTTCGCTCGAGACTGGCTGCCGTCGCCAGTGAACGGGGCCGACAGGGACTTCGAGGGCCTGTAGCCCACACCTCACATGTAGACCCCCTTTGTCAGGGTGGAAAAAACCCATCATGTTGTTCTGTGCTGTAATACGCGCAGAAAAATTAGGCTTGGGAGGAGAAGCTCCTGGTAGGAATGCACATTGACAATTTTAGGCAGAAACTTGAATATAGCATGCACTTCCACGTAGTTGGCACTGTGCAGTACAGCCACATTATTACAGTAGTGGCTTGCAGCCTTTTTGCCTCTTCCCCGTTGGCGGTTTCCCTTCTTGATTCATTGTGCCATCCATTTTACCGCAAAGTTTTAATTTAGTCTTTTGCTTTTTCACTTTGTCCCGTCCATCTACCTTCAGACAGTAGCTTAGCTTATTACAAAATCTTGATTCATTCCCCCATTTGTATAATTTAAGAAAATATCAGTATAGGATAATTCTGCATTTAACAGTACCGTTTTGCTTGCATTTCTTTGCCTGTTGAAGTGCCTGACTTTGATACATAGAGTGTTGCTCTCTGGATGTTTTGCTCAGTCGCTGCTCAGTTTAGTGCCTCATATGACCAGAAGCTGCCTCAAGCATTGACTGTGTGAACTGGCCGAAGTGTCAGGTGAGCACACAGCACTGTAGCTGACATTGCCATGTTCCCCCAATGCACACCTGCATTCTCAGTCCCATGCCCTCCTACAGTGCTGTGAACTGCTGAAGATATTTTCACTTTCTAGTGCTCCCCACATTCCACTTCTTGGAGACTTCCTTCATTGGCACCTTGTTTCTGGCATGCAGTGTACATAATCAGGAAGATCAGATGTTATTGTAAGAAGTTAAAAAACAAGGGTTTTTTTTTTTAGTTTAAAAAGGATGTTTCCCCTTACACGTATGAGGACACATATTCTTGCACTCTAAACAATGTTCTTACTGACTGCAACTTAAAGTTATATTTTTTGTAAAAAAATATTAAATTGATGTTACTCATACACAATTTTTTTTAATAGTCGGACACAAAATGAAGGTCATCCAAAATGGTTCGTTCTGGGCGTTGGACAAGTCATAAAAGGCTTAGATATTGCTATGATGAATATGTGTCCTGGAGAAAAACGGAAAGTGACAATTCCTCCATCATTAGCATACGGACAGCAAGGATACGGTAAAAAAGAAGTTTTAACACTAAACTTCGTCTTTTCTCTGTTTTACCCTTTCAAACATACAGTGTTGTAAATGTCTGTAAGAGCTGGTGCTCCCATTTGGAGACTGTGCAACCGTGCAGCCCCAGTACTGCTCATTGCTACACAGTTAAGTTGTCCTGACCACAGACCCACGCCCAGGCCTTGCAGTTTCCATTAGAACTCAGTACATGCCACCCAATGTGTTTTCCCAAGTATTGCCATAATATGAAAAAATGGCAGCAAAAGGAAGATCTTCATGATCTGTTACCAGCATTATTGTATTAATCTATTAAATTCCAGTCACGTTTGGTTTTTATTATTTGACGGCTACCTGTTTAGCCTTTTAATGACAATCTTCATCTTCTGAGTAAAATGGAATATAATGCAGTGCAATTAATCTAAGTAGAAATAATTTGCTTAAAATACTGCTTACATTCTGAACAGTTAATGGCTCTCATCATCACATTACACAGTAATTGCAACAGTGCAATGTATGAAATCTGATTTGAATATAAGATAATTTAGTGTGCAGATTACTTTAAAAAAGTTCCAGTACAAGTTTTATGCAGTGTTTCAGCACTCAAATGTAGATAAATTCAGCTCTGACATGGGTGTAGTAGTTGCTGTGAAAAGGTAGCTCCTGCTCTATAATAGTACTTTGGTAGTGATATGTCAGAATTCAGTGTATCAGTTTTGTCTTTAATACAATTTCATACAAAAAAGGAAAAACACTGATACAAGTAAAAAATGTTCTTTAATACTAGTGTTAACTGTTTGTTCCAGGTAGCACTTGAGAAAGTAGTATTTTCCTACAGCACACCTGTCCTCTGTCTCAATGTATTCCTGCATGCTGGGGAAGATGCCTGCCTAATCTTGAATTAGAAAAGATGCATGTGGCTTTTTCTAAATCTTCTAAATCGTTCCTGTATTGGTATGTATATTTGTAAACTTCTGGCACTGAATTTTAGTAATGTATTTTTCTTTTTTAAGTGGTATTTAAAATCATTATTTATATTCAGATGTATTTAAAATTTCTACTTTTCTAAAGCATGGAAGGTTAAAACCTTTTGAACTCTGAAACCTGTCATTTTTACTGTGGCTATTTTAGATGAGTAGTGTAATAGTTTTTTTGTCTTCTGTTTACAAACAGTGTAGATTCTTTAGCTTTTCTTCAGTTTATGAAGGATGGGCACAAGCTCAGAATTCTGAGGTTACAATGTCATGCTCACTGGCTTTGGCAGCTTGCATGTTTACATTTTAATTTTACACTGCATGATTTCTTGATGCTCTTTTGGCACTATTTTTAGACCTCATTGGTTTGTTGCTGTCTCTTTTTAGTTCCCTTTTTTTGACAGATGCATGATACATGGACCTGTGTTTGTAGGCAGTGCTGGTTTTACATCAGGTGTCAGGAAACACTTTGATCCTGGAATAATGAATTCTAACAGTTGTTTTTTTAATTGAGAGACCAAAGTATTCTAGTCATTTGGGGTTTCTGTGGGGTCAGATGACTTACATTGTATTGCTTCTTTTTGAGATGTACATTTTAAACACTATTTTACATCAAGTTCTTTTAGCATAGGTATAATTCATATGAAGTAGGTAAAACCTGACATTGTCTGCTTGTTTTTTCAGACAGAAAATACATATGAGCATTGGTCTGCTACTGTTATATTCTAAATCAAATTGCAGCTGTTTAATAAAGACATACATCTTAGAACCAGTCTAAATAAACCCTGTCAAATGACAGGATGTGAAAGAGTAATAACTTTAGAAATACTTGTTTTTCATGATAACCATTCACTTAATCTCTGAAAGTACCCGAATTGATATGTGATACAGTTTTGTTTCAGGCAAGTACATGATTGGCAAGTTTCTTCCAAAATCATTTGTCTAACACAATCAGTCTTCCTGTCTAGATGTACAAGATTTAAATTCAGAGTTTAATCTGAATATTAACACACCTTTTTAAATAAAAAAATGCTTTACATGTGAATTTATCATACATGTTATCTCTGTCCATAGTGTCTGATTCCTTAAATGCTTTCTTTTCCTTTTATTCATAGCACAGGGCAAGATTCCACCCAATGCAACACTGATCTTTGAGATTGAACTTTATGCAGTAAATAAGGGACCTCGTAGTGTTGAAGCATTTAATCAAATAGACAAAGATGGTGACAAGAAACTCTCTGAACTTGAGGTAATATGATGTAAATAATTTGAAAGAAATAATTTATAAAACTATAGGTGTGGCTGCATCAGTTTTATCTTTACATGAGCTGCCTCTGTTGCAGCTGATCATGTACGGTTTCTGTGTGCTTACACAAACTACACTGTGCTGAAGTTTGCTGAAATTTGCTTTAATACGTTAATAAGTCTCTGACTTCCTGTAGACAAACTGTAGATGTGTCTGCACTGGAATCACAACACATTACTTGTATATACCCTGTGTCCTTGAAGATAGCTGTTGAGTACTGGCATAAAAGTCACAACAATTGGACTTTTTTCTTTTCTTCTAGATAAGCCAGTATTTAAAGGAAGAATTTGCAAGAGATGGCAAAAAACGTCATCCCTCAGCCCATGATGAAATCTTAGCTGATATATTTAAGAAAAATGACCACGATGGAGATGGCTTCATATCAGCAAAGGAGTACAATGTCTACCAGCATGATGAACTCTAAGTACTTTAAAAAATCTTTGGCTGTTTTCTGGACACTGAATTCTAAATAATAATACTTTGTTACAGATTTTTGTATTTTTTTTATAGTAGCATCTTTTTATATGTCTCAAGGTGACTGTAAAAATCTTATTTTTAACATTCAGGTAATAAAATGTGTTAGATGTTTCAAAAGAAAGAAATAAAATTGAAGTACACCATGATCTAATATTAGTGGTTCCTACAACATGTTCCAATCCACAGTATTGCTCAATAGTCTCTCATTTGGTGAAATACTGATGAAAATAATTATTTCTGTTCTATTGAGCACACAAAAGTTACAGTAACCTTTAACATAGCTGGAACATAACCGATGAACACTGCACAATACCCCATAAAATAAAAAGGGAAAAGAGAATCCCAGGAATATAACTCTCTAAGACCCCTGCAGGCTCCTAGCCTAGCTTCTTGAGGAAATGCCATTTGCAGCAATTAACTATAAAAGGCCTTAAAATAGGCGAACTCTTGTCTATGGAATGATAAGATAAAAGCAAAAATGTTTTTAAAGCAACTTAAAATGACCTCACTGATGTAATACTAACATAAAGAATTTGGTGTTGAAGAAAAAGCAGTATTTTAAGTGAGTTTTTAAACTTTGACTTAATAAAATTATCAAGTTAGCCAGTTTATTCAGCAGCACCAAGTTAAAAATCTACACTATTATCATTTAATTGAATGAGGTCAAAGATGATGGGAAATACTATATATAAACATAAGTAATTAATTACTTGGTCATCATTCTGGTTTTCCTCACTGGAAAAATAAGAAGAAGTAGCAATAATTAACAGACAGGACTTACATCTGTTAACTGTTCTGCCTGTGCAGAACACATTGTAACACTTGTGAAACATACTTCACTCTTCCCACATGAAAAGCAATGGCTGTATTCATTTCAACATGTAATAATCAGATGTACACAGTGAAAGTGGCAGCACAAGTGAAAAAAGCTTCCATACCTGGGTTATCATTGAAAAAATTTTAAAAGGTATAAAAAGGGTTTTTGCTTTGCTGGTGTAAAACAGTGTGGTGAGAGGTTTAACAGTGCCCTGCCCTACAGCGCACCCAGTCCCAGCCCTGGACACAGCTCTCTGGCGTTCCAGTCCTCAACAAAACTCGGTTTCCTGAGGCTGGGATGTACTTGTAAAAGTTCTTCACCCCAGAAGTCTTGTTAGAGTGTGCAGTTCCATTATTTTCATAAGCTTCCAAAACATTTTCTGCTTAGCAGTTTTTTTCTGAGCACATAAAAGAAAGTGAAGAGCAGCTGTGACATAAAATCCAGCCACAGCAGCTGGACTGGCTGGTACTTTTTAATAATCTAAACAAACTTGATATACAGCAACAGCACCCTAATATGAAATTCCCATCCATAGTTTCAGTTGTTCCCTTCTGTAACTGAAACACTAGACTGAGCTAACTTTTAGCATGTTTTTTAATCCGATACTTCAGTTAAACATTCATGAGGACACTAAATTATTAACAAATATTCTCATTTAACCATCATATGCCAGCGTAGAGAAAGGCAACATTTTGGGGGTTTAACAACAAGTTTGTGTAAACAACTTTTAAGTTCTAGCATATATTTTGACATTATGAAAATACTATTTAAAAGTATGTTTTTCATTATCATGATAATGAGAAGGTTCTAGGAAAAACAGCAATGTCGGGGAATGCATGTGCATTTTAAAGTAGAAGGTCATTGACTGTGAAGCAAATAATTTGAAGATAACAGTGTAATAAAATGTTTTGCACTTTCACTGTTTTTCATTTCACAATTTGAGTCATTTACTAACTGAAAAGTTTGTGGCACAGTTATGCCCATGTCTGTGACAGCAGGCACTTACCCAGATCAGTTACTTCATTCTCTTATGCCAGAGGTCAAAACAGGGCACAGCATGCAGTCGTACGTATTTTTGTCCATTAAAAGAACATTCCAGGCATCCATAAACTGTCTCCCTTTTAGAACTTCCCATTCCACAAAGGACACAGGGGCCTTTGGGGATGTTGTTATTAAGTAAATTAATTCGGATATGAGAACCGTCTCTGAGATAGCTTGTAGAGAGATCAGTCATGCTTGCAGCTTTTTCATAATAATCTGCAAAAAGGTCCTCCAAGTAAGGATCGGAGTTAGCAATGATTTCCACTACTCCTTTATCTGAAAATGAACACACAAGAAAAAGAAGCAGTGATTTGTTATTACATTATGAACTGTTGTTTAAAAACTGTCAGTTTAACTATAGAAATAACAACCGATTCTCAAAACCATGTTAAGCATGCTAATATAGATTGCTTCCCATTAAAAACCTTGTGTGATGAAAATTTTTCTTCAACTTCACTTAAGGCACTAACAAAAGCCAGAATTTTTTGTATATGACCTGTGTAATTCTATTTTTAGAAATATATCTAAAAGATAGGCCTGAGGTGAGAAACTGGTGCAAAGTCAAGTCACAGCTGTGTACTTCTCTGTTTCTATTTTTGCATTTCTAGTTTTATATTCTAAACATTGTAAATCCACTTTTATTTCCTATTATTTACAATAAAAACCCCTCTAATACTTAATAGGTTTAGAAAACTCGGAGGACTCCTTGTTAACCTCACAGCAGGTTTCTGAGCATCCAGATATGCCAGGTAGGAACTACTTGCCTTTTCCCTCTCTCTTCAGGGACTGACTAGATTGAGTGAAGAACTTTTAGGCTGCTGCAGCTACTGAGATGTATCAAACCCACTGAAGTATTCCCCTAGTGTGGACTGGAGCAGCACTGAAGGCTTGGTCCATAAAAGTCCTTTGATCGAGAATGGGATACAGCGGAGCAAGGACACCTGTCCAGAGCAGCCTTTGGGACATGTTTACTGCTCAGCATTTACCTTCACACTCAGATCTGCAGATTTCCAAAGTACTTGGACCGAGGAGTGTTACAAGTTTAAGGTCTTGGTGTAAAGCTGCATACAGGGATCTGCATTTTTGTTGGATGTTATGTTCATATTAGAATGAAGAAAGAGGACTATGATGGTATCTTGGCCATGTCCCTGCCATGGGAACATAGTGCCTAAGGAGTACATTCAGATATTGCAGTTATATTGTTTGGTATGTAAACTTACAGCTTTTGCCCTCAAATAAATTACTGTAATTATAACTTGTATAATACAAGCTGTAAATGGCAAACCCATGAAATAGGTTCAATGTTAAGTTAGCTTTATAGTTACTCAATACTAGTTTATCAACAGCCATAAGTTTTATTTTAAGATCTTTAGAGTTTAATGAGCAGATTTGTTATTTCTGAGAGTCAGGTTCTCAAATGTAAATTTTAATAACTCTATAATCATTTCAATACACTAGAAATCGAGAGCTACATCTTGCATCAAGATTTTTTTCTTTAAACATTCATCTTGCACAGAAATTAAAGAAACAAAGGAACACTTTTCATGCATTAAATAAGACATTTGTATATAAATATCAAAAGTCATACTTCGATGAAACAGATTATTCTTTAGTCTCCTTAATTTGGTCAGTGAAGATGATCCAGATTTCTCTCTTTCAAATCCTCCTTTTGAAATTGGAGTCACACAGAGTTCTGTAAAAATGAAAAGTTTTAAAAGGACTAAATATAAAAGCCATAATTGTACAACAGTTTAATATGCTTTCTATAAATTTCTTTCAATAAAGTTAACAGTAATTAAATTTAGCTTTGCTAATGTTTTTAATGGCTGGTACAATTTTTTAATACAAGTCTGCACAGAGTAATAGCCCACAGAATCAAGTAACACAGATTTGATGGGAATTTCTAAATGTTGTTAGCTTTCAATTAACATCCTCATAGCCTGTTTAGGTTCATACACAAATTATGGTCACGTTAAGGGATTAGGACAAGTCAGTATCATACAAATGGAGGCCCTGATTCTGAAGGACAAACATTTCTGTAGTCTTACTTGAAAGTAGAAATGAAAAATAGTAAGCAAGGCTGTGAGTTCTTTACTCACCTCTTCCAATACTGAATCAACTATTAAAACCTTTTTTATTAAATAAAAATAAGTATAATCTGTGTTTCTATCCATAACTTGAAAGAAAACCTGTAAAGTAAAATCTGTTATGCAAATTTTTTGTTTCCAATTACTGCAATTATTTCCTCCTAAATAGCTTTAGATACTTATATGTGCAAATGTATCAGACTGAAATTAAAGCCCCAACAGAAAAAAATGTTACTAGTTTAGAAGTTCTGTACACTTTTTTCTTTACTTGTGTCTTTGTACTTGCCTATTTTATGCAAAACTGATCAGATAATGTCAGAAGCCTGTTCCTCACCAGCTAGAAATATAACTAAGTGGGGCTTTTTGTTCCATGCAGCTGCAGAATTAAAAAAAATACAAAGTCATACTAACTTTTAAAAAATGTTTCCACAGCAAACTATTTTCTAGCACCTGCCTTGTTTATCATCTTTTCAAGCACACTTTCTGTCAGAAAGTCAGAATGCTTACGTGCATAAAATTAAGGCATACCATTGTAAGGAATCAGGGATTACGTATATCAAGAGCAATAAAACAGATTTAAAAACTTAAATCATTATAAATAATAGCAGTAATGACAGTAATTCACATTACTTACCAAAATTACCGTCCAAATGAATGTAGAGTTCAAATACACTAAAAGCAATAGTTGTATGTGCAGGAAAAACAATGGCTTTGTCTCGTCCTTTATAATTCTGATCTTCAATTATGTGAAACTATAATTTAGAGAAGCATCAAAAGAAAAAAAGTTACAAATTGAAATGAATTAATAAACGTAATACTAATCTTAACTGCATACATTGAGAATTATAATACCAGGGGAAACTTTGAAATTGAAGATCAAATTTCACAACTAAAGAATTTTCTATTAACAACTTTGCATTTTAATAACATTTGATACAGAGAGAGTAATTTGCATCACTTACTGAAAATTACGTGAATGATTTATAAATACTAGTAAAGAGCAAAGTCAGAAGACGTCTAGGTTTAATTACTCAAACACATTGAGGGGGAAGCAGGAGGAAGGGCATAAAACAGGGAGTAAGATGCCAACCCTTCAAATATTAACCTGAAGTTCCAATGTGTTACAGAAGATAACCATAATAATGAAAGAAAGGTTATACATTTCTTAGAAAGAAGTCATAAATTCTGCATTTTTGCTGAGGCTTTACCCCAAGCAATGGCTCATTGTCTATCCATCCTTTCATGCAATCCCATCCCTAAGTCACATAAGCACTGCTAACAAAAGACCAACTCTTAAATCACTTTACATCATTGCAATAATATTGATTTACTTCAGATTTTTTCAAGCTTACATTATAAAAATACAATTAAATCAAACAATAAAATTTATAAAAACGAGCTTTTTGTGCTTGATCCTTTAAGTTACAGAACTTTGTCAAACATATTTACCCTCATTGTCTCTCCACGCATTCCAGTATGGACAGTTAATGAGCACTGCCTTGTAGTTCGAATGCTTTCCATGACCACACACAAAATTTCCATCCTACTTTTTCTTGATTGATGGACTAGACAATGATCAAAGTTTATTTTTCTAAAATCAAGAGGGAGGCAGGAAGGAAATTCAGACATAATTAGCAGTTTACAAAGCAGCTAAGTAACTTTAAATCAATAAATAAATCACCATAATGTCTGTTTCACAGCAGTAAAACAACTGACCAAGGAGATCTCTGGAAACCTAATATTGGTTTTCAGAGTTTGGGAACAGAAGCACTAAAAAATTCAAGGAAAGCCAGTATTGTACAGATGTAAGAGAGGATATCTGGTGCACTCTGGAAAATTCAAAGCCTGTCCATCTGACTCTGGTTTTAGTGCCAATAACTGAAAAAAACCCCTTATATTACTTACAAACAATACTGAACAATCATGAAACAAGTATTTGTTAAAGAATTTCTACAAACAGTGGCAGTTAGTTCTGTAACACTGAATCTTCTTTTCAGGAGACTAGATTCTCTCTCCTCACCCCAGTTATTAATTATAACGTTTGGAGGTTCTAAATAAAGCAGGAAAAGGTAGGCACAGAAGGAGAGGTTACAGATACAAAATGGCATGCACTTCTTGGTAAATAACAACAAGGCAACAATACATATTTGCAAATGCCAAATGTTGCATCATGCGTAGTAAATAATTTACTGGGATGCACTGCTGGGATTCACTGGGATGACATTGTGACCAAGGTACAATCTTTGAGATATAAAATAAAGAATTACACCTAAAATTAGTCACATCATATTTCTAGAAGTTTGATATTTGTGCTAGCATCACAGGAGCACCAAGTTCATTTTCACTGTCCACAGCTCTACAAGAATTTTGGTAAAAGAGACTGGGTTTAAAGAAAAGTCACAGAAGATTACAAAAAATAACTTATTTTGGTTTTTGCAGAAAAGGCTGTGTAATAGCTTCATAAAACCTCTAAGTACCTACAATGGCAATAATATATATGGCTCTTGAGTTCATCAAAGGCAAAGAAATCCCATTTCTGAAACCTGAAGTTGGGTAATGCCATTCAAAGTAAATTTCAAAATTTCGATAAAATGGTATATAACACAGATGGGAATTTGGATGGACTCTTCCTCTCTGAATATGTATTTTTTTCTTCAGAGATTTACCGTAATTCAAAGAATTTAGAAAAATTATACTGTCTGCATTATACAGAAGGTCATGTGTCTAATCCCAGTGATCCAGCCTGATACTTTTGAAAATATCAGATGTGACTGCTACTGATTGACTTAAAATAATCAAAACCTAACCATTTCAGACTTTCAACCTAACAGTATGTAATATAATTATGGAAACAGAAATCAAAACACAGAATACAACCTTGTCGTAAGTTCTTTAAGTAATGTTGGTACTTCAACTTCATGTTTGGTCACTATGCCAAATGAAGCTTTAAAGGCAATAGAATCTGATCCAGCAACATCAAAACCAACATCGTTCATTATCTGATTTCCTCTTTTACCATTAAGTGAAACATCTGATTTGTCTTCGTAGTTGAGCAGCTGGTAAGACGAGACACCTGAGTAAAAGCAGATAACCTTTGTGTGATGAAAAGTCTGAACACAGTATTTTCACACAGCAAGAATAAATGGTACCATTCCTACTGTGCTTAACCATTTTGATGTGAAATTCAGAGCTACACTGAGCACTTCTTTATTGGTGTTACTACTGATTGATGGAAAGACCACACAGGATTCAGAGGGTTTCTGTGCCGCTCTCTCTGCCACAGTTGTGCCCATGCTCCTGGGTTTGATTAGAGCTATTTTCAAATTTCTGTGTTTATCATTATTCTCCCCAAGTACTTCTACCTGTAACTATGATGTTGATACATATAAACTACACATGTAGTGTGTTCTGGCTTTAATGACAGAGGCTCTGAAACCCAAAATGACTCAGTGGAGGCCACACAGAATAATAAAACTAGGAGTAAAATGAAAGCCACAGTATAAAAAATATTAGGGAATTCTGAATTTTGTCTAGAGGCCATACAAATACCCTAATTTTTCTTGATTTTTGCAATACATGAATGAGACATGGGTGTGCCACTAACATTAACTCTGCCTTTTACCTGACATGTCACGTTTAGAAAGACTTACCACACTTTCCATAGATGCCTATTGATTCCAGGGACTATGTCAGTTTATTTTGAAGGAAAACAACAGATTAATTCTGACTTGCTTGAAAGTTTGCATTCAATTGTTGTGCAATCAAAAGGTAGGTACCAAAGCATCTCTATAAAAATGTCTTTATAATATTAAATGCATTTCCATTACACTAACAGAAAAAATACTAGAACTCATTGGTTACCAAATTAAAATGAACAAAGGGATTTGATTTCCAAATACATCTAAGAATCTGGGGTTTACTCTTTTTTTGGTTTTTAATCTTCTGAAGCTTTTAGGATAAAATGACATTATGAAGTCACTTAGTATGAATCCTGTTTGTATTTATTTTTAACCAAAAAAAAGGTTCAGCTATTTTTCACAATTCTAAAAGGATTGCAAACACTTGTCTTTGTCACATAAAAAAGGAAATTTAATTATAAACCCTTTTGCTTGTGTTAAAGGACAATACTTTCTGCACATGACATTTAACCTTTACAGAAAAGACTAGTAAGGTTTTGTGAGACTTTTTAATGAGATTTTTCAACCTTTTTTCAGACTTTTTAATGAGATGATTTTTTTTTTTTCATTCAGGACAAGCCAGGAGGCTTGTCCTGAATGTAAGACAGGATTAAAATTTTTCTTATCATGCTTGTGTCCTGAAATCCCCTCTTGTGGGATCAAGTGGTATTTCTGTCTTCTTGTGCTCATACTAGTTTGTCTTAGTAGGGTTTTTAACTGATGCATTTGTTGTGCAATTAATATCAAAATACTTTTGTCAAAATTGACATTTTCAAAAAAAAAAATCAATGAAACTTTTGAGAAAACAGAGCATGCAGACATGAATTACACACTTTTCAAAGGAATGTACAGGAAGATATAGACAGTATAGCTCAATTTTGCACCTCCTAATTCTCATAGAATCTCCTCAACATTTATGTTATTGCACAGCAAAGGCAATTTTAAGAGAGTTAAGCTCTTTAAATAAACCAAAGAGATAGCAAACATGGAAAAAGTCTTATAAAAATCCAATTACATCAGTCAGATGTAATAGTTGTTGTCAAATGCTTCTGGCCTGTGCAGAGCCCAGTTCAGCGCTAGGGACTACCACCATGGAAGAGCTGTGGAGCTGAGGCTGTTCTTACACACTTTAAAATGAGTATACAGAGAAGGGTGTACATTTCCAAACAAATTTTATGTAGCAATTAATAACATACATCAATACATCCATCAGGAATTTGTGGGTTGTAAAAAAGCAAGGCTTAACTGAATTAGTTTAATACTAGTTCAGAAAATATCAAGACTTTTTAGTATAAATTACTTTCTTTTTTTACTCTTTTTCCCAGAAAGTCCTTTTTTTCCTTTTTTCTTACCATTTTGATTTGTACTTTTTTTCTTAAATATTTATTACATGACTAAGCAAGAAAAATTTTATTACCCATTTACAAAGGAAACATCATACTACCTGCACTGTTTAAACTATGTTTATTATGCATTTACTAGAAAACATGCATTTTTCACTTTAAAGAAAGATAAAAATCTTACCTGCAGAAATTTCTTTCTCCCCTTGAAGAATGTCTTTTAATGTGAAAGGTGTTGAAGCAAATTTAGATTTTTTTGAAAGTGAACATTTTCTTTTTTTAATCACAAGGCTCAGAGGTTGGTATCTGTCAGCTTCACTGAGGCTGGGCACTGGAACTAATCTTCCTCCATCACCAACCTGTTTAACAAAGTTTTTGGTTGCAGCAGCAAACATATTACGACATTAGTAATGATAGTAATAAAAAGCTCTGTATCAAGTGTAGCTTCCAGACATCAAGCCCATGTTCAATTCATTTTATATTGTTCTTGCAAACAAACTAAAATGCTTTTTTAAAAAAAATAAAAGTCTGTCAAACCGCTGTTTTCTTAGGTTGAGTTATATTTCACTTGGAAAGAATCAACAGCATCTTAGCTACCGAACGTCTATGGTGTATTGCTTGAGACTTCTCTCAGAGATCTTCAGTTAAGCTCTCTAATTCTGCATGATGAATAATGAATTACCAGTGTAAACTGAGAGGGAAATGGTGCCCTTTTCTTGGCAGTTTAATGCCACTGTTTGAAATCAAAATTTCTGTCACAGAAACAGAAAACTAACTTCCATAAACCTTAGCTTCCCTCTAGGAGTTATTGGTGTACTGCTGTTTGTTGGGTCCTTGCCACAGCTGAATTCTGGTGTTTTAGCAACACCCAACAAAGCAGCCCAGATGTGCTCTGGGAGGCCACTGGAATTACACTTTGATGAACACTGGTTGCTCTGTGAGATGGTGTTGCCTTTCACAGCACTGGCATAACCTAGCTGGGAGAGCTCAGCTGGGGACTGAGCACTGTGCTGGGCTGAAGTATAAGATCAGAGATGGCTGGGGGCAGGGGGGAACAACAGTGGGCTTTCATCATTTGTTATTAAGCTCCTATGGACTCAGCTGCCTGTGACCCAAGGGCTAGGCTTGAGCTGCATGTATTTAGCTCAGACTACTGAAAAACTCATTAAATTGTGAGAATTATGCAAAATAATAAAAGTAAAATTGCAGAAAGAAGTGAGATTATTGATAGAGGAATGAGGAGCAACTCAAGGATCGAAGATATAAAGCACCAGCGTAAAAAGACAGAAAATTTTAAAGAAAAAAGAGAGAGACAGTAGAGAGCACTGTGGAGGATCTGTGAGAGAGTCAGCAGGAGCTGACCCATCCTCATGTAAACAATGACTTGATTTTCTTGCAAGATTGATGAACACAGAACTGGCTAAACCTTGTAGCACTTCTTCCAGAGACTTCCTTTGCAGTTACAGTTGGTAAAGCATCAACCACAGGCATGTAAATCTACACTTCAGTAGGAATATTATCCCTGGTTGCCAGGTAACAATTGGTTTGGCTTTTTTTTCTGAAGTAAGGTTTTCATGTGAAAGTATCTAAAGAACTGTTTTTATAATATGAATATTTATTTAATAATTTATCATGTGTCAATACTTCCATAATAGTTTTAAAGGATCAGAGTATCAGGAAGTCCAACAAAATGGCAAAAAGAGGAGGGCATTACCTCAGCTAAGATGAAAAGAAAGGCTGCTGGATCTGTCTGCTTACTCTAGAGGGTGCTGAAAAATCAAGTCAGGTTATATATAGACTTTGAATTGAAAGCATGTGAAAGGCTGCAATTAATTCTGGCTGTAATTCATATTACACTATCAGAAAAACCCTGTACATATTTACTCAATCAAAACACATCAACAGAACTGAAAAGGTTTTAAAGAGAAGGAAAATCTATGGGAATTCCAAAATGAAAATTGCCCACCAATTCTTGATTTAGATTAATCCTGTATGTATGTTACACGTTTGACAGGATACTGTTTTTCCTACAGATTATTACGATCAGCTGGCACCGTTTATTCAACATGTAGTTGTATTTTTCTTACTCGGTATGTGGTCATAGATCATAATCTGATCTAGCTCTAATTTTGATAATGAATAGTTTCATTTGATATGTTTATGTGCTATTCCTGTTACTCTAACACCCTATAATACACCATAAACACTTCAGCAGATGTTTGTGTTGTCCTCATGCCACAGATCAGAGAACAGGAGTCCAAGTACAGTAACATTGCCATGTTCTGAAAACAGTCACTAATTTTGCACATCCGAGTGAAGAAACTTAAGGTATTTCCCTGCTCCTCCAGCACCAGGAAACTGTACTTGGCACACAAATGTACTCATGAACTTCAGCATTTCCGCAGCCCTGGCATGCTCTCATTTTGGGCAACCAATACATGAAAAACATTTAATTTCCAAGTGCATAAGTTATGCCTGAGCCATCATTGGAATAAAAAAATCTTGCCTTGTCTCACTAAGTTGTGCAGATTAAAGTCCTTGCTCACATTTAGGTTCAAGGCTATCCCTGGGGAGGATCTGGGCCGAAATGTTCCACTCCCCTTGGCACAGAGCCCTGTAAGGGCACTGACAAGGCATCCCCTCTGCCTTCCCACACACAACCCTCCACAGAAGAGCAAGAGGACTTTTCTAGCCTGATTATCTTCCCCTGGAGGGAAGAGAAAGATAGTTTATTTCCTATGCAAGATGAGTTCTGTTTGTTTGGAGCGGGTCTTAGCCATGGAGTAGTACCAGAGCAAGTATTAGCTATGTATAGCTGAGAATTTTTATGCTTAAATACTGTATTTTCTTCCCTACATCATATTGATATGAACATAGAGATTTTTTATGAGTAAAATCTAGAGGACAGTCCTGCTGTCTGCATAACATTGGAGGATGCAGAAGGTTTTTGTGGTTATTAGATAATTCCATAATGATTTTTGGTTTAATATTAGATAGTAAGCCTACATTATCCCTTGCAGGAATGTTGGTCACCTGTAATTACAGGGTGTCTGAAGAGGCATTTATAAGCTGATCTAAGGTGGTGCAAACTAGAGATTTGTCCATGGAACTGAAAATGTGGAATTATTTCATTATTTTCAATCCAGAAATCTTAAACCATCTGTTTGATGTTAAACCATCTACTTGAACTGATCTGATTTTAATTTATTTCTTGTCACAGTCACCCATATCATAAGATTAGCATGATTAAGCAGTCAGTTGAAGGGAGAAAAGAAATCTTAAGTATTAACTGACTGGATAAACTCAGTTGGTGTTTCACTTGCAAGGATTAAACCCACAATCTACACCAAAGTATGCTGGTAATTTGTTTAATATCTTCTTAGTGTACAAAAAGATGCCATCAGTTGCCAGATCTCCTGGTATCATGTACACTTCAAGTGCCTTTGAACCATATTACATTTACCTACAGATCTCTGCAAAAGAACAAGTGCAAGAATTTAGCATATAAAAACCAGCTAAATAAAATGCTACTGAAAAAATTACTTACAAAATTCCGTAACTTTCCAGCATATGGCATGAGTATTTCCCTAGAAAGATAGGATCTGTGCAATATAGCTACTGTTATATTCCAGGAGGTAACAAAAATAACATTTTATGGGACAAAATATGGTTCTTATTACACATACACTTGTTGGTTTTTTATAACAAGCTGAGTGGGTTTAACAGCACTTGACTTCTTTTTTGATTCTTTTGAGGTGGCATTTGTCTAGAGATTCTCATGTACGAGCAAAACCAGCTGGTTTAACACCATAACTTACATAACTTCAGAGCTCCTGGGTCTGAAGTCAGTACCACTGTCATGCTGAACTCCTGGTCTAGCACTTTGCTGGGATACTGGGGGTACTGGGGTCACCTGGCACTCATTGCTTGCAGTGATTGCTGCTCACAAAGCCCTATGGCATTTAGAGACCACTGTGGGAAGGAAAGTAAGTTAAAGCAAGAATGTTTCCAGCAGACATAGCTTCAACATAGGTATTTCCATGTTGGATTTCTTTATTATACAGTTCAAATGCAGTGAAAACTTTAAATCAGTTCCTAAATGCTATGCAGTATAGGGGAACAATGGAGTTAGACATGGTATATTTTAATTTTTCGCAGAAGCCTAGTCCTAAAATATTTTAAGTTCCCCACATTTAAAGTATGACTTCTTGTGGAGCCAGATCCTTTTGAATATTACACCGCTATTTGTAGAATCAGGAGAAAATTTTAATGCGAAGTTTCTAGAGGTATGTTTTTTATTGGACCTCTATGTTTAGTTATATGGAACTTTTGTATGTGAACAGTTACTTTACAAATTAGAATGAATTTGAAAAAAAATTTTAGAAGTGTAGGAAACAGTGTCACCCCTTTTCTATACAGATATCTAAAAAGTATCATATGGGGTATTCTAAATAATTTTCAAGGTCACTTTTAATAGTCCATTTGAAAGACAGATACACACACTTGCTATCACTATGATTCCTGTATCACATTCCTTAGGTTTACAGCTCAACTATTGGAACCTCCTTCTATTCTCTGCCACAGAACAGACTGTGATGACACTGGTAACACATATCCCCAGCTTGTGCTACACACACATAGAAGGCAGATCCCCTGCCAGGGGTTGTTTTTGTGACACTTTCCCAGCAATCAAAATATTTAAAGCTGTACTGTACTGAAAGTGTTACATCAGGGAAAGGCTACATGATGTGAAGTCCAACTGGCTTCTCTATGTCTTTTGGCTGACATCACCCCTCTTTCACCTTTAGACAAGCAACATCTGTTGACCTGATAAAAAGGGTATGTGTTGCACAGTTGGCTCTTTTGTACCAGTTCACTGCCTTCTCACTAGAGCCATGCTGACGATAAAGGAAAACACAAAAGCAAGCAAGGAATACAAATTCTGGTGGTTGTTTTATATGCTCTTCCACAGACTTACCTTTCAGGTTCCAGACCTTTGTTCATGGACAAGCAGATTACTTAATCTATGTTTCATGTGTCCATCTTTAGAGTGTATGAAATATCCCAACTTCTGCTTCTTTGTTATTGCCCCAGCATCAATGGCAATATTTTTAATGGACAGATGGATGTGTTAGCTGTGAAGCCTTTACTAAAAAGAAATGCAAAAGTAGTCCTCCAGGGATTTGCTGAGGTAGTATGTTTGCATTTACACTTACACCTGTGAGAAGCAGGTGCATCTTTCAGCTCTCAGTCGGACGACTGACTGCATCTTTTTGCTCACTAAGAAGATACTAAACAAATTACCAGCATAATATGGTGCAAATTTGGGTTTAATCTTTTCAACACCAGCTCAGTTTATCCAGCCAGTTAACAATTAAGGTTTCTTTTCTCCCTTCATCTTCCAGCTTTCATTTGTTACATAAACATTACGGCATACAACAAAGCTACTTTCATCATGCAGCATTATTAGCTCGTAAAGACAAATCTGGAAAAAAACAAGCCACTGTGATCTAAAGTAGGTTTAATGCTTCCTTTCCTTTGAAGGATGCTGCCCAAATGGCTAAATCCTTTTTATCCAACATCTGTCAGTGGACGTGTCTGTGTGAGACGACAGCTTTGTGGGCTTGCCCATCCTCATGTACCAGGAGGCAGAGCAGTAGATGCTGCTATGCCACTGTATCTGCAGAAAAATTACAAAACAACAGATTTGTCTACTATGTTATAACTCACATGGTCCATGCTGAGCTGTCTGATGGGTGCTGGTACAGTTATATCTATATAAAACTTCCTTCAGTCATAGACATATCTTGTTCCTTGCTGCTTCTCCTTATGTTTTAAACTGAGCAGCAGGACTGCTTTTATTTTTGGTGTTGACACCAGCTGTTCTGTGATACTGGGCAATTAACCTCTGTCTATGAAACCTACTGTTTGTGGCTGTGCTAATATATCACTTCTCAGGGAAGGATACTGCAAGATCTGATTATTATTATTATTATAAAGTATTCTCAGATCTTTGGATACAGAGTATTTAAAAACAGACAAAATTAAATCAGTGTTTGTAGGGCAAGCAAGAATTCAGCATCTTCTTTCATAATCACCTCTATGTTTATTCAGACTATTCCTTTTCATGCTACAAGACTATATCATCTAGTTTCCTAATTCATTCTTTTCACACATTTAGGCACAAAGTAATACACTTGAGCAGTTTCCAGATACTAAACATTGTAACCAACAGGTAACATAAAAAATTCTTGTCACCAAACATAAAAAGTAGCCTATCACTGTTATTCTGGGTTAGCTGATCAGCATTTAAGTAAAGTCAGCTCTTGAACTAGAACTGAAGAATGGACATGGTCTCATGCTGTTTCTTCAATTTCTTTGGCCGCTAAATGTAATACATAGCCCTCAAAAATAACCTGCTTGAAGAGAAACTTAAAAGACAATTGACACATTAAAATTTATCAGTTGAAATAAATAACCCAACATCCTTACCAGAACTTGTAGTGCACCTGCAGTCCAACAAGTGTAACCTTTTGGCAATGTTTAATTATAGTTTTATCCTCCACTGACTTGTCAAAAAACCTGCTCAAGAAACCTAGGATAGTAGTGAAATTTGAACTAGTAATTAGTTTCTTTTCTTTACTGAAGGAAATGTAGCCAGACACTCATCAGTGAGAAAAGCAACTACGTATTTGGTTTTGCTTTGGAACTTACCCTTGTAATTACAAACATACTCAAACGTAGTCTCATCACAGGCAAAAAATATCTTCACAACAGATTCGTGTCTGTAACATGCATTTATGTACACCTTTTTTTTTTTTCTGAAGTTTTTAATATACCGTTATTAATATGTACTTGGGATATAGATATGGGATATATAACCTAACCTGTCTCTTCATTTACTCTAAGTTAAATCTTAGACATAGCTCTCAGAAATAAAAACCACAGTCTAAATATAAGACATTTCATTGGCTGACCTTGAGTAAAATTAGACTCATCACTCAATCAAAATAGAGTACCTCATGAGGACTTGAAGAACCATGCAGCTTGATATGTTGGCAGTGCAAAAATATTAAATGTATCATCACATCAGAACAGATTTTTGTACCAGCAGTGAAACTTGGAGCAGCTTTCTGTGGGCAACTTCTTTAGCTGAGTCAGGATGAAATCCTGTCAATAGCTTCCCACACTGTCTCACTTCACCACACCACAGCACCCACATGTTTGTGGTTACGAAGAAGAATCATCTGTCTCTTGCTTAGATTAAATCTAAATATGTAATTTACTTTCGTACCTAAAGCAATAGTTTTGATGCTAAATTAGTTGTCAGATTGCTCATGCTGCCTCACAGGCCTCTTGTGCTCTATTCCCAAAGGTTTGCTGTGTTGATTTTTTTTTTTAATCAATTAAGTAATGCCATAGAACTTTTCACATTTCACTCATGCACAGTAATTCTGCTGAGTCACAGTCATCCAAAGCATTCAGAGGTAAAGGACAGATCTCTATTGGACAAACATGAAAGCAGAGCCAAGTTTCACTCATGGAATGATTTAACAGGGAATAAGCTCCTAGTACGCCCCTGCCTCAGAGCATGGGTTTGGACAAGATGTGTACTCTGACACGAGACAGAAAGCACTGCCATTCATGAAAAAAGGCTTTTCCCTTCCTTTGCAATTGCATCCACTCAGGCAGCATTCCAGACTGTTTGAACACTTGTTCTTTTTACAATGCCAAGAAATAACAAAAACCTTAATTTCTCCTCCCAACCAAATTCTTATTTTTATTATGCTTTCATTTTAAGGGCTGAACAGCTGACAAGAACACATAATGGAAAAATCCCAAAATCCCACATACTGTTATTTTTCCAAGAGGCCAGACAGGGTGGGTGTCAAGTAATTTTTTTTCTTTCATTTCCACTTTTTTCAAATCTATTAGAGAACATCAGGAGCAATTTTTTCTACACCCTCTCTCGAAACTTGAGAAGCATACTGCAAGCTCCCTTTAATCACAAAGAACAAGCTGAAGTGGGGAAAAAAAAGAAAGAAAAAAAAAAGGCTCTTATCAGCTGTTGTATGAAGATATAACTAGGAACTGCCAAAAAGAAAATTACCATCTTTGAGACTGCGGTTGGTAGCTCCTGACAGATTTAAAGGAACTGCACAGAAAATCACATAGGAAAAGTTTTATAAAAATATTCCTGCACTGGAAAAAGGTTAGAAAGGAACAGAATGATGCTTTTGCAAAACCACTGTTTCAGTGCTTTTGCTGCCACTATCACCCACCTCTTCAAAATCAATCTGTAAAATATATATTAAGAACTTCATGATTTATAATCAATTCATCTAACTAGTTACAAACAGTTTATTCAAGAACCATTGCCTCGAGTGTTTCTTATATTAATAAATCAGAACACAGATGACAGCAGTTTAAACAGTGTACATTGAGATTTATTAGAACAAGCACTAATAGCAGCAGTGTACAGAGTGATGGAGACAATGTACTGTATGCACTGAACAATAGTAATTATACAATTGCACTTCTTCAGAGATCTATTAGAAAATGCTTTTCAGTAAACAGTTTCCCAAATCTAGCATTGTTTGGATTTGCCTCCGAGGAAAAAAAAATACAAAAAATATGCTTTATCTTTTTTTTTTTTTTTTTGGTAAGGCATTAGCAACATTCATTGGCAGGCTACACAAGTCATTTGTACATGCATTATCCAATTACATTGCAACAGGTAAAAGAGCATCGTGTTTCCTCAAAAATTAGAATTGTGTGTATGTTTTGGACACAATATCCTGGTAATCTGACTTAGCCTGAAGGAAACAGATGACATCTTTTGTTACATTTTAGAGCACAACAAAAACTATAGCATAGCCAAATTCACTTTTTATTTCCTACCAGAAGCTGTAGGACCTCCTTCAGTTGGAGCTGGTATTATGGGTATCATGTATACCACATACATCACTGGAATAAAGTCTTAATTACTATTTCTTGTTTACTACTTCCCCCACTACCACCTCCCTGAATCATGTGGCCAAAGGATGCTTAACTGTAATCAACATTAACTACTGAATGAGCTTGGGTTTTATTGCATGAGAGGTAGTCAGTGTGAGGCCTCATCTGCTCTCTGGATTACTACAACACTACGTTCAAAACCAAATTACAAGTGCAAAGACACAGAATAAGTGTTGCAGCTGCATTACATGGAAACTTAAAACTGTTTTATTACTGCTCTTTTCTGGCTAGGTTTAATCTCAGAAGTAGCCAGAGAACTCAACATACCAAAAAAAGCAATTCTATGTATGTGCTAAAGCCTAGAGAGAGAGAGGCACTTTCTCACATTCATCCTTTTCCAGGCTGAGATTAAGAGCGTGCTCTTAGTCAGCCACCCCCTTCTCCACAAATCAGAAAGGTTAGACTCCTTTTTTTGACTGGCATACAGTACTAGCAACCCTCAGCTCTGGGCTGGCACCATCCCGGGGAAAGTATAGGGAAACAGGAATAGGGATTGCAAATACTCTTACAATTAAGCTTGCCAGAATGAGACATAATATGATGAATTGTAATTGTTTTAATGTACTGTTCTTTATTCCAAATGTCATACCTAATTGAGCTTTGCAGAGACATGAAGTTAACTTGTTTTTAAAAACTACAAGCTCCAGAATAAGGTTCCAAAATGCAAGAGAGTCAAAGGAAAGTCGAATATATTGCTCAGAGTGGCAAGCAGTCAAACCAACTGTATTTCACACAATTTATCTTCCACAACATGGTGCACATGTTCGAAATTAAGCTTAAGGGCACTAGTTGAATACCTAGGCTTGACTGCATATTTGGCCTACAGCTGAAATAGATTTAGGCAGCTGGATCATCCACTCACCTGGAAGCTCACTGGGTTCAACAGAGAATGGAGTACCAACAGCAGCTCAGCCTCTGCGTAGGTGCTCATTTGTTTAAGCACGTAGGAATTAGAAATCAAGTGCTACAAAGCCTGGGGTAAGCAGGTAAACCAGCACATTGCTTTCTTAGGAATGTTCAGCATTTTTATCTGAACTTAAGCACCTACATCTTTTAAGCTGATTTAAATGAGAACTGTTTGCAATGGTAATGCTAAGTGTGCATTGATGCCTGTGCAACGTCAGAGTCCAAGCAGATGGATCAGGAGAAAATCTCATGTGCATTGCTGACAAACTCTTGCAGTGAAATAAAATTCTATAGATTTGGAATATGCAAATTACATCCTTTCTGTATTGCTCCTCAGCTGATGATGTTTACTAACCATAAGAAATAAAATTGCTTTTACAGGCATAATCAGCCCATATTTGGAATCAGAATTAATAAGATGTAAAGAAGAATCATAATGAAGACATCCTAAACTTGTGAATAGTCAAGCACAGATGAATGCATTTGCAGGAAATCAATCAAGAACAATTAACTTTGTTTTTTTAATGTTAAATTACTGAATGTACTATGAAGGACCAAATTTATGCTTTTAAGAATTGCGACACTATAAGTAGCTTATATAATTTTCACTACAAATATCTGCAAATCAATTTTCTATTATTTAGAGTTACTTAGAAATTATGGTACTGATTTTTTTTCCCAGTATCCTATACTTCTTCATCTCATTATGGAAGTCCACAGCAAACTTTTGAGTATAAAACTGTGAGTCCTGCATGTGAGGTTTAATACTAAAGTACTCAAAAAACAATGCATTCTGCAACATTTGGGTAGCTGGGTGCATAAATGCTTCTCACTGTCTTTCTTTCCCTTAAGTAAATTTTTTCTATTGCTTTCAAACAACAGAAAAAATTTTATTTGGTGCATCTAATTACTCAGACCCTTTCTCATTACAGTCTGTTATTTCCCTTTAAAACAGACACTGTCTACCCACTACTCAAAAGTAGCACTGGCTCTATATGTTATGCTTCTAAAAAGCAACTTTTTGCCTTTAAATTAATCTTAAAAACCACAAAGCAAGTTTCTGCTTGCCTTTGTAGCTGACATAATAGGATAATCACAGTGGAAAGACTCTGAGGATCTCCTTTTACAAGTAAGCTACCCAAAGACGTGCGGAAGGAACCAACAGATATGGTTGGGGTTTTTTCAGAACTAGCACAGGGATACAGGCAATCAGCAAAGAATGCTTTTTTAGCTGTTTAGGTTTTGACATTTTGGCCTGCTAAAGAATTGGCACAGGGCAATCTACCACCTGAAAGGTTGTTAAAAGCAAACAAACTCAGTAAGGCAGTATAAAACTGACAAACTAATCTAAACCTTGCTCTTCTAATGGCATTCTCAGAATCTGAGCAAGGTAAAAATACTAACATTTACTACATTTCATACATGTGTGCATGGCATCTAATCACACCAAAAAAAGTGTGACATTATTCCCAATTTATATTAGCTTTGTGCAAAAGTGAGAGAAAATACAGAATTCTTTGCTGTTGAAATACTGAGAAATCATAAACCACCAGTTAATTATACAAAGAAAAGTAGATAGAGACCCAAGAAGAGTCTTGCTACTGACTGCAACAAATAAAATATACATAATATCCTAGCACAGAACTGCCATAATACTTGTTCTTGATACCACAGTAGTTTAATTTTAGGATGGCTTTTCACGTGCTAAATTAAAGTATCCACTTCAGACAATCTAGCAGTAACAGATAAAGAACAGCTAACTTGCTACACAATTCGGGGAGAAAAATATTTCAGACATCAGATGCTGGCAGCTTGATTTCTTATTTTACAGTAAATAACATAGACACAAATCCATATACAAAGCCCACTGATACTTATTTTTGGCCCAAGGGCGAAATTTTAGTGGTCCACCCTGAGAAGTGGACATTTAGTGTGACATGAACTCCGCTCTTCATGTCTGCAGAATTCCAAACATGGTTTACTTTTTAAAACTCAAACTTCATGTGATTAATTCTTAGTGTGGAAAAAATGCTTGAAAATAAATAGTCTCGAAATGATTAAAAAGGAACAAGAACAGTGTCTTTTCTAACTAGAGAGAAAGGGTACTAAGGTAGAACTTGTCATTTTGCATTTATGACTGCATACCAAAATACATTCATCAGCACTTATTTTTCTGCTCAGTCAGGTCTTCTGTGAGACTCAGCGGAAAATAAAATTGATTGTGATCTGAATTTGTTATACTGTATCTTAACCCCTAAAGAATACCAGCAGCAGTTTTTTCAAAAATTAAATAAACTTATTTTCTAACCTCAAATTGGAATGACAATTTTCAATGGCAACTTCAAGACAGGTGATAAAGTAATTTTAATATATTTATTGTGATCCAGTCTCAAAATATTTTATAAAATATTAAGCAAATACAAGCATAATAGAAGATCTCATCTGTACTTCTTCCACGTAGTTAAAGAAGCTATCCTAAATTTTCCTTTACCTGGAAAATACTGAGGATTAACCTTGTATTCACTATGTTAATGTTACTATAAGAATCCTTGTTGAGGTGAATTTAACAAAGAAAGAGAGAGTATTCAGCACAGGACTACTAGACAAGAAATCTGAGTTTGCGGTCCTGACTCAAGCACTGGTTATTCTTGGTGGGCATGACAAACGAACCCATGGGACACAAGCACAATCCTAAAAAGAGATGCAATTTCAGAACAAGAGGTTGCACGTGTGGCTACACTGACCAGCACCAGAAGCCAAGTACCTCAGTGAAGAACAGCTCTGGTGGAATATTTGCCACTGTGTGCTGCTCTTGTATAGCACATCGTTTTGATTCTCAGAGAAGTTACCCACTTCTCAGTTTTTGAAGGGATTTCCTCACCTCTTCCCATTTTGCATGCCTAATGTTCTGGGCCAGCAACATTATACACTAGCATAAGATATCTTCTTTCATTAATGCAGACCACTAAAAGTAGCAGCCAATATGAAAACACATTTTAGTGTTTCACAGGAGACAGCTGAATCATTGCTCCAGGAGTACCAATAAGTAGCTTTACCATAGATCAATGAATTATTCATAGGTCAGAAAGAATATATTACACACTGCTGATTATAGATTCAGACTATGTAACTCTCTTTTTCCATGTTACCAAGACACCTTCAGCCAAATGCTGGCTACAGTCATTTTTTATTTATAAAAGGAGTAAAAACTTCCCTTCACCTTCAGCATTAATTCTGAGCCAATGTCTCCAATCTTCCCTTTTTTCATGCTGTCATGGATCAGTGGAAAGAAAAATGGTATTAAAATAACCAGCCTGAAACGGATCCAGCAGCTCTGCTGACATTTTAATTCCTACAAGTTAAAAACTTTCTGTTTTATTACATGTCACACTGACAGAGCTTCTGTGACTAGTTTCACCATTCTGCATTGTTGTCTCTCCCTCGCCTTTCTTTTCTGAGGTTTGACAAATACTGCAAGGAAAGTAATTTAAAAAAAATGAAAGATGATGAGTTTAAAACACCACAAAAATTGGCAAAGGAGGAGGCTGGTATATGAAATACAATGTTACTTTTTCAACTTGCAAGAAACTGTATAAAAATCATTTTATAAAGATACTTTTCAGTTTAGTGAAAGAAACATATAGTTTACACTAAAGCCAATGAATAAAGGTGTTTTACATACCCTAGTTTAAAGAGTAAATAATGTATTTCCTTTTGTAAGTAGACTCCTTACAATATATAATACAAAAATAAGATAAATTGCTGTAAATAAGCCATTTCTCTGACCTTACTTAGATTTGCAGCATTCTCCTGGGTGCCAGTCACTGTTCTAATGGAGCATATGGAGATACTCTCCCCAGGAATAATTATACCTTTATTAGCACAGTCTAGATTTTTCTGTTAAAAAAAAAAAAAAGAAAAAAAACCCTTTCTTCATGAAAATACTGACTGGTATCAGAATTACCGTAGAAGTAACTAGGAATGGTAAAGTAGAAAATGATACTACTTTTTATACTAAATATACCTCAAATTTATCAATATATGCACTGAAGTGTAAATTCAAGTTTCACACAGTTTTGATGACTGTTTCTTAACAACAGACAGAAAGAAAAACCAAGGTAGTGTTTTTCAGCCCCTGTAGCTGCCAAGGCAAGTAAGTGGTTATGACATAGCAAATTTCCTTAGCTTTCTCATGGGTCTGTGGATAACACAAGGTTACCAGTGAGGCCATTCCAGTGCTTCTGATACACTTTTGTCAACATTAATCTTATTCCCATAGGTGGGCAAAATTCTCTAGCTTAACCCGTCCTATCATTTTAGCGTATGAATGCAAATACACTCTCAGGTGCACTTAATCTGAAAAACTCTCCTTTGCTTTCATTATGCAGCTCCAGTATTACTAATGACATCTAAAAATGTTCATTCCTCAGATTACAGCTGCAGCCAAAGCATGTAAAATAGCTACTGTTTATTGTTGAACCAGACAATGTCTAAAATCCTGTAAAACAAGGAGACCACACAAACCTTTCCTATACTAATAGACCTTTGCTAGTGAAAGCAAGTTTTGCAAAACAGAGAATTGGTATTTTCAGCCCTCTTGGTTATTGTGCAGTTGCAAATGAAACCTCTCCTCCCCTCCAGGGCATTTTTTGAGGAGAAGATGTAAGACTGCAGTTGTGCTGGGCTCCACTGGTGAGAGATGAGAAAATCCCATTCTGTCCATGGGAAACAGAGGACATGGCCCAGATACAAGGTGCTCGCCAGGTGCCCATGGGGGGAGGACCAGCGCTGGCTCCTAGTGTGCCTTAAGGTTTGTGCAATTTGTTGCCATAAAGCACTGACAGTGTTCAGTAGGGAATTAAAGATTGTATCTTGCAACACTGTGCCATGTATACATACTGCAGTACTTGACACATGCCTGGCATGTGCTGCTCACATAAAACCCACAGATGCCATACAGGCTAATTCAGAGTCAGAAGTTCAAAATGAGAAAAAAGAAGGGTAACATTATTTGTATGATGAGAAGACTATTATAGTGGGAATTGCACTTTTAAAGCCAAATAAAAAAACATTTATTTCATGCAACTTACATCTGTCTAAAACTGAAATGGGTGCCTAGATGACTTTTTAATCACAGTGATACTTCATGAAAATCAATTCATATTCAAATTGTCTTTTCCTGTGAGACAAAAATTTCTAATATGCCAAAAAATTTGCCATCTTGATAATACTGATCTAAAATAAGAATGAAGCTATTTAAGTCTTTGTAAGACATTGCATTTGATGAAAATAGCTACTATTACCCTATCATATCTGAAGTACCAGAACAAGGAAATTAAGGTACACTTTTAAAGTATTAATAGAAAGTACAGCTCATTATTGTGAAATTAAAACATATGAATTGTGCATTTTTATACAGAAATAAGTGTTTTGAGAAAACACAGGAGAAAAGCATATGTCTTTGAAGTGAAAGAACTTCTTAAATTGCATAAAAAGTTTTACATGTCAATTGATTTACACTAATTTTCAACACCTACCAAACATATAGCAATTACATCTACTGAGTTGGATAGTATTTTCATGCCTTCCAAAAGGAAATACTGACTGGATGAACGGAGTGAGTTGGGCTGAAAACTGCTTGAACCCCTGCTTGAAGGGCACTCACTGATCAATGGTTTATGCCCTGCTGGCAGCCAGCAATGAGGACAGCCCTGCAGGGGCCGGTTCTGTGGCCATGTCAATCAACATCTCACCAGTGACCTGGACAAGGACATAAGACTACATGATAACTAGTTCACAGATGACATCAAATTAGGAGGATGAGATGGCACACCAAATGGCAAAGCTTCAACCAGAAGGACACCGCTCAGCTTGAGGACTGGGCTAGGATACACTTCACAAGGTTCAATAGAGGTGAAAAGGTCTGCTCCTGGAGCAGAAAAATCCCACATGCTGGGAAGGGGTGTCTGAGCAGCAGCCCTGCCAAAAACCAGCAGGCATTTACAAAAGGTGCCAGGCTGCAAAACAGCCAGCTGTGCACTCTTTGCAGCATGGGATACTCCATTCTGCACTACGTGGGCAGGGGGTGTGGAAAACTCACTATCGCCTCTGACTCAGTGCTGTGAAATGTCACAGGCTGACTAAAAGTTATAATTTGGATACAAGCCCTCAGACCTATCCTCTTTAGAAACAGCACAAAATATACCATGATGTCTCCCAATGTTAAAGGACAAATGCAATATCAGATTTTGCACAGAACACAGAGAATTCTGCACAACAAGAAACTGCTTTATGGTGCATCTGCTTGAACTTTTTCATTTCTGATATAGATTGCAAATATCTTGTGTTGCATCATTTTGTGTCTTCTCTACTTACTAATTAACTAATTTAACATCCGCTAGGCTTAGAAAGTGCCTTTTTAATAGAAAGATTTAGTATATCACAGATTTTCTAAATTTTAAAAATGTTAGTATTATTTCTCTTTCAATGAGTGTCAAATAAACAATTGTAAAAAACAATTCAGTGATAGCATTTTCAGTGTCCACCAAGTTTCAGTTTGCATTGCAAATAATGGCATTCACAGAGCACTATGAGAACACTGTAAAACTAAAGTCCTTCTCTCTGTATTTAAATTAAAGATTTGAGGACATGCAGTTCCGTCCCTCAAGTGTACTTGAAGTCATACACACATAATACTTCCTAATATCATGGTGAACTGCACACAAAGACTGGAGCAAAAGATGGACAAATGTTTAATAGAGTTGGTTTTAAAGAAAATGACAGAAAAAAATTAATTGCTATTTTACACACAATGCACCAATTTGATTCCTAGTGTAATGTCATTAAAGCAAGTAGGATGATGTTAACCAATTATTTTAAAAACCAACTTTGATATATTTTCATTTTCTTATAACAATTGCAGAACTAAAATAAGAATAAAACAGACTAGGTTCAACTAGGAAAGAGAAAGATAACATTCTTTGAATAACATAAAATTTTCTGTGGAAGAAATCCCATTAATCTACACAGGGATTTTTATACCAAATTTTTATAAGAAATTCATGAGCATTCACAATTCATAAAAAGTCTACTTAGTATTTTCTGTAGTTTTTTATAGTTCTTTCTGACAACAGAATTGTGTGACAAAACTGGAACTGATTAGTAGCTAGTTGCCCTGCTAGTCAACAGGGAGAACTAAATTAATATTAAATAACCAAAGTAATCTCAGTTGTATAGGGACCTGACTCTGAAAAAGGAAGAAGCAGGCTGAGAGCTGGGGATGTGTGGTAATGCAGTGAGAACTGTTCGAGCAGCTCTGCTGGCAGATCACATACCTATCTAGTAATTTTATTTTTGGACTCAGGACTGGAATCAATCTTAAATAGAAAAATTGTATGTTACAGTTACATATGCACACAAAGGAATACAGAGTCTATGCATGAAATCTAACCTATCATCAGTGGTGAGATGTGTAACACATGCATAAATGGAAGACTAGATCATACCATATGGAATGTCGTTTTTATCTAATAAATTACTGGTTTTTCTTTTATTAAAATCTGCCCTCCTACCATTTTATGTTTCAGCGATTTTCAAACAGAAGGTGCCAAGTCTTCTCCCACTTATATTAACTGAGGCTTAGCAACACATAAGAGACTTTGTTTTTAATCAAAAAATACAGAACCACTTTATGAAAAAATGTAAAGTATAATTTTGCACAAAAGCTATTTTGGCAACACAAGTAGAAGTTGTTAGCTACAACACATGGGAGCCTCTGCCATACTCTCAAACATAAATTTAGATTAAAAAAGTGGATGGGGAAAAAAACAGAGCCAGGAAAATGAACAGTGTGTGTGGCAGAAAACAGTTGCATTTACAATCCTATCCAGCTTCTGGAGAGAAGCCAGAAACCTTTGCATGATATCTTTCTGTGCTTTTAACACTGTTGCAAAGCTTCAGGGATTTCTAATTGTATAAACAGTTATGGGAAAATGAGATTCACTGTGAGGTCAATGTCCAGCCAGTACTAAAAATGATGACTGCATCTCAGCATCAGTCATTTAGAATATGAACTTTCTGACTAGGAATTCATATGCATTTACCAAAATTGAAATTCAACCAGCCAGCAGTTTCTTTTCAGTCTGATTATACAGTCAGCATCCCAAAGCTAAAGCATGTACAGTAGATCTCATACCTCTGAAATACAGTTAGATGTTTGGTTATCTTTTGATTTCAAATAATGCAGGTCTTCCAATATTTATATTGTGATAAAATTCTAGAGCTTTAAAAATCTGCCCTTCACACAAGCCTAAGCATAGATATTTTAAAATTACTTACTGTACATCTTCATATTTTGTTAAGGCATGAACAATGGCATATGACTGGGAACAGCTTCCAGAAAAGCATATCTTTTTGACAAAGGCCAGTCCAAGCACATCACACCAAAGGACTAACCTGAAGCCAGAAATGACAGTGTTGTGACCCAAGAGTTTTTAACAAAAATAGTTGAAATAAAATGGATTTTTTTTCTCTTTTTCTTCCTTTTTTTTTTTTTAATTTAAATTGTATTACTCTTAATGTCTGTTTAAAGCACCGGTTGCAGTTTTGCGCTTACCACCTCTTCCGAGTGACTTTGGATAACTCATCTGCTTCTTTATTTCTGAATTTTCAGTGTATGAAACTTTAAAAGGTTTCTGCTTCCTTTTTTTTTCCTTTTTTTTTTTAGTTTTAATGGCTGCTGCAAAATTAGAAAGATCCAGAAGCGGTCAGGGGCCTGGTCTAATGCACTTCCAAAAGTCCATTATAAAGATGAATATAAATGCGTATGATATGGTTTTTCTGTAGACCCACAAACCACACTTAGCTATAAGAAACATATTGTGCATAGTTATTTTTTTCTTCAGAGTGATATGTTTACTAGGTCTACATTCTCAGTTTACCAGAGTACGGGAATGTCTACTTTACTAAAGCCAGGATCCTTTCGCAGTTCCCAGTAGGTTTCATTGGTAACCCAGGCTTCTCTTTGATTAGCGTCAATAACTTTTCTGTAGAAAGGGGGAAAAAAAATAGAGTGAGAGATAAAGAGAGGAAAAAAGTTTTAACCATAGATACTGCTCTTACGCAATATAAAATCAAATTGCGCACCTCTCTGATCTAACCCAATATTAAATCAAATTTCATGTATCTAAAGGACACAAGTCAGGAATTTAAAGGCAAAATCAACCTCCAGCTATATCAAAAGTGGAAGACAGAGAAAACAGCCACGACTGAGAATCTGTTGTCTGATCTGTGTGAGCAGGTCTTAGAGCCACATAAAACCCCTTCGGCCACTACAGATTCTGATTATGTGAAGAGGATTATCCAATAGATATAGTTTGCAGGATGTAAACCTTTAACCATTTGGTTTTTTGTCTTGTCTGTATTTTGCTTATATTATGGTACAACTGCATCAGGCACATTCAGTCTTTTCACTTTTGATTCCCCATGCTAAACATGAGCCTACTTGGCATGACTATTCCTTGTTTCAGAAGAATGCTTATTAAAAACAGCCAACAAAAAACCACCTCCATTCAAAAATAAATACATATTTACTGTATACATATACATTTATATATACATGTTATATATATGTATGATGTGGTTGCTCAGGCCCCACGGTGTTACTTGTCTATGCAATGACTTTAAAAAAGCCCTAGTTAAATCTTAGATCCTAATATTATACTTGTAATTCCACTTCAGTAGGAAGGCTTGTATAGCTGAGGCCCATTATAGGAAAAGGATCATTTAATTATGAAGCTTAACTGTGCAAAAATTGCTTCAAAGAAGCAGGTATCAGGTATCTAATTGTCTTTCTTAAAACTGCAACTTTCCACACTTTCATGATTATCAGTCTGTATTGGTGGCAATTCTTGTAGTACTTCATCCAGTTATAGTATAAAAAACAGAGACTTACTACTCAAATGAATAGACTCACTTAAAAAATTTGGGTACATATTCAATGCCATTTTCTTCCATGTACCGCCTCCGAGCTCTCTGGAGTTCCTCTATTCTTTGTTTCTCAGATGCTGCTGCTTCTATGTTTCCTTCCTCCAGAAGCCTGTAGGAATAACAGCAGGCCCTATAGCAATCACACAGTGTCTGGTCCAAGGGATTTTCCAGCACCAGTCATCACAAAAGACAAGCAGAAGCCAAGTGTGTTGTCGGTGTTGTACTTTCAGATCCAGGCTGAGATGCGACTCCCCAGCTACGTGTACCTGACCTATAGCCTAAGGCACACACTTTATTCAGTAACTTCAGCATATCACAAACACCGAAGAACTATGAACAGAGAATTTGGAGGGAATTAGTGTTGCTTCCATTCATAGCAGAAGTACATGATATTTCAGAGCCTGTTTTTCAGGTTTTTTATGAGGAATCTGCCCCAAGGTTGCACTGTAGCTCTACTGCATCAACAAGAAGATTTCAAATTTCCCTCAGCTGTGTTAAGCAGAAATTTGAGTGCAATACTATCTTCTTTACTAGCAGAATCCTCCACAGCTTAATTCAGACTGCAGTGAAAATACAGACAAAATTCAAGACTCAGTCAAGCTCAGCCTTGGACCCACCAAATATTAAGTGTATAAATAAGCATTCTTGCCTTTGATCTGGCCTGAATCGTGCATCTGTTGCAGGAAGAAGATCTTTCAGTAAAGGATCTAATTCATTGAGCTCAACAGCAAACCTTGTGAAGCCATAATAACGCTCATAATTGGTTGGCATGGAGCCTGAATACATAAGAGAAAGAAAAAAGCTTTTTAAGCTATTACTCTAAATATGCAAGAGATTCCTTTACTGATAAACTTTTAACAGAAAAATAATTAATATATTTTACTCTTACAATTAAAAAGCACCAAAAGCTATTTTCTAGGTGAAACAAAATTCACTAAATATTAATTTCAACTGCTTATCCTGCAGAGATTAACAGATTCAAAACTTCTATGCTCTTCCTTCTATTTTAAATAAAAGCTAATGTTTTCAATATTTTCAAGTTAAAAACAATTTCCTGTTCCCCAGAAAGTGGGCTTATCAAATGTGTGTCTAAAACCTAACCTTAACTGATATTTAGAGTTCATTTTGGAACTTAACACACACTCACAGACTGATTCGGCACTATGAGGAGTCAGAACCGACATCACAGAGAGCAGGGTGCAAAGTAGGGTTCAAAACAGCAAAAATACAAAGTAGGATTCAAAATTCTAAGAACAGTAATTCCTGGAAATGCACATATGAAAGATACAGGTGCAAAGAATGACTAATTCAACCTCAGGCCTGTAAGCAAGCAGGAAGTTGAAATTAGATCCTGAAAGTCCCAGGTGTTCTCTGTCTCTGAAGACCAATCCTTTAGGCTAATAAAGCATTAAGACAACAAACTCAATAAACCCCTATTTGTTGAATCCAAACAAGTTACCCTGCTCTCTGTAAGAAGGCAGAAAGGCCAGCCCAGATGCCCAATTTTTTTCTTAATTTTATTCTTCTGTTGACCCCAAGATCCCAGCACATTTGACCAGGAGTCAGACTGAGATGTAAAAGATTTTGCCCCGTAAGAACATTTCTATTTACCATTATGATAAAGTCATGTAAATTCTCGTTTATTTGTCTAGCTAGGAATTTTAATTTCTTAGTAGCATTTTGTGTATTTAAAATGAAGGGCAAAACAGTTTCACAGAGTTTAAGCTTACTCTACAACACCTTCCAGAGCTTATTACAAGCTTCTTACCTGGCCTCCATATGCATTTGGCTGAAGGTGCAACCCCACAATAGAGGCCTTCGTGCCACTTTCCAAAAAGGCGGTGAACCACCTTCCCTTCTTGATCTATCACAACACCCTGGACCTCATTTACATTGGAATTCCAGTAGTTCACCTGCAAGTTTAATCAAGGATTACTAGCTCACATTGCTTTTCCAACACCCCATTGCACCAATACACATAATGAATGGATCTCGGCATGTGGTGCTGACTGTCCAAATTCTGTGTTGGAACAGCTCACCTGGAACTAAGAAAACCAAAATTGAAAATCATATGGTCCTAACACTAACTGATTTAGTATAGGAGAAAGTCTGCATAATTTGCTATGTGGTTTTGACATAAAAGTATTTAAATTATCTGCACATCTGGGAACTACACTGTCATTCATTAACCCAAATCCCAAACAGTTCTGCAAAAATGACCCTTTGCCCATCAGAGCCAGCTAACACTCCTCTTCCTATATGAGGAAGTACTGAATATACCTGTACTTGTATGGGAATTCTTTGATGGGTGTTGAACACTACAGAAGGGAAGACATACAGTCAGTGTTACTTGTTAATTGTTTCTTCTCTGCTTCTCTTCTCTGTTTTGCTCTTCTTAGACACATTTAGCTCTTACACCTTCATCCAAGAGCCAGTTTCCCATTCTCAGATTACCCATCAAAACAGAAATTTCAGATTTATGTTGACACCCCATTGCTAACATTGCAATGGTATCTTGCAATGGACATCTTTTGTTGCAATATGAAGACAAACTTATCTTTAGGGAAAATACTTGATAGTAACATAGCTATACAGAGTTCTATTTTTATATATGGTCCTTGCTGGATATTAAAATACTATGAATGAAAGCAGCATTATGTAATCTAAAGAGATAAATTATTGACCAACAAATTCTAGTAAAGGGAGAAGTAAAATGGCATGGTAGTGTACAGTGACTTTGTGTTTTCCTTGTGGTAATATAAAAAAACCCCTGACATCTCATTTTTAATCAAAAACCAGTACAGCACACAGCTATACAGCAATGGAACGCACTGATATCAAATGTTCAGCGGAGTAGAATCATACTACTTGACATAGCCTTCTCATTTGACAATTTACATTTTATGAATACTGATAAAAGAAATAAAAGATAAAAAGTGGAATGTGGACTTCAGGAATAGTGTAGAAACAGCTTGATGTATCCTCAAATTACGCAGTTGTACGAATATAAGATATATATTAGCATCCATATGTTACCTTGACAAAAGTGAGTTTACAAATACAAACACTGCTTTTTGTGTTTCTGATAGTTATCTCTCCGTAGTGTTCTATCCATCTCCTTCCACTAAGAATATTATGTATGCAAGTAGTGACTTTGTTCCAGACATAGTAATCTCCATACCTAAGAACAGATTAAAAAGCAGTTGGTAACATCTATTAATCATGATCACTTGTGACAAAAAAGTAAAACATTGCTCCTTTATTGTAAAAACAAACCATATTGCCCAAAATCATCTGCACAAATCATAAAGTCCTGCATCTGGGTACATTACTAATCCTCCTTAGAGAAGCTCACCTAAGCACCAGTGTATGGAACTACAGAAAGGTGCTATAAACAACAAATAAATACATTATGAATCACTGAAGCCCTGCATGGCATATTCACTGTCCTCAGAGCATAAAGTACTTTAGCCACAATTCCTGTAGGGGCAGGACAGTGACCCACAGATCAACACAAGGGTGAATTGACGCTATAAGCAGAAAATGTAATTAAATCACAAATAGAACAAAATAAATATGGAAAGGAGATCAAGAAAAGGAAGTAGGAAGCCAGGAGCACACTGGCACATCATCCCTTTCCCTCTGTAACAACTATCCAGTCAGAGCATCTCTAATGTCAAACAAGAGAATAAAACCAGGAATTTAAATTGTGCAAAGCTCATTCTCCTTCAGAGCTTAGGGGAAAGCATGAAGACAGAAGACAAAGCTGCTCCAGAGCGCATTTACGCCAATTTCATGAGATGGATAAAGAAGTGGAGTGATGCTACGCTGTTAGAGGCAGAAAGAAAGGCTGGCTGCAAGGTACAGGAGCAAGAACACCACTGCAAAAACAGAGGACGTTTAAAGTATCCACTCCTTGCATATTCTTAGGATTTACAAGCTGCAACTAGTCTTACTGGTGGGTGAAGCTACTGCTTCTCACTACTCTGCCAACATCTGAAGAACGCATTTTGGTTTATCCACGTTTTGAAAAAAGACCTTTTGTGGTCTGGTTGTTCTGAGAGAACGCTCAGCAGCAGTGAGAGCCTTAGAACAGCATCAGCTGCTGACAGTCCTGCATTGCAGCCTTGTTCTGAAGGGCTCATCACTACTTTTGTACATTTAAAACATGGGTACTCTCTCCTGAAACATTTCTATCCCACTCTCTCCATCACTTTCTAGAGAGTGTGTACATTTTTCCTCCAAACACAAAAAAGGATCTTCAGGCTCAAAAAAGCTCCAGTAACTGCACCTGAACACTAAGGAGAGATTAGAGCTAGGCACCAACTCTCACCGGTACAATCCATGTGATGTCTGCATACACTTCCCCCAACCCATACACAAGGCAGCACAGACTAGAGTGCACCAAAGACTGAAAACAAAAGGAGAGAGGACAGAAGCTTACTTTGGAAGAGTCACATTCAAGGTTCCAACTGGCAGAATTTCCATTGATTTCCCCCAGAATTTGTTTTTCCACCTGATATCTGAATATAATAGTGAAAGATTTAAAAAACTGAAATGACCACGGTCTCCCCCTTGCAGTGCTCAGTGTGGCACAAGACTATCCGTGTTAGACTACCCAAATCAAAACAGAGCAGTAGATAGTATGAATTTGCCATGAAAGTACTAAAGGAAAAAATACTAGAAAATTACATTAGGACAGAAAAACTAAAAGTAAGTTTAATTAAGAATTGTGTCTGTGCTGCGTGATTGTCAAATGTCTTGTGCAAATATTCAATACAAATTAAAGGCACATGCCAGTAGATACAAGGAAAGGAAGAGCTATTTTTTCAACTGTAAGAAGAACTGCTTGTGTTTGTAAGAAATAGTAATTTTATTGGTAAAAGCCTTATAAACAGAAGAGTATAAACAGGCTGCAAGTGACAGGGGAAGTTTTAACTTGTCTGCTCACTCTTAAGAATGAGAATTTGGAGTAAAATAAATCAGATGAGTTTATAATATGTCACTTCAAAATAATAAGTATAGAAATTCTGAGTAAGTTCCAAATGCAACACAGCTTGTACAAAATTTTTACTTGACAATACAAAAGAAGTTATGCTTTAAAATTAAAAATTATACCTTGCCAAAACACAAAGTTTTTCGATTCACAGTGACATGCTGAAATGGGAGGATGGTGGCTAACCTGAAAAACAGTTTGGTTGAGTTTAAAACATTTAATTTTCATTCCTAAGACAGTACAATTTTTATTGCAATATGAAAATACTAAATAGCCCACATAGCTATGAAAACAGATACAACTTAAATGGTTAAAACAGTTCCTTGTGATTACTATAAAAATGTATTCCTTCTAGCATTTAATGAATACCACTCATATTAACAATACTTATTTACTCCAAAGAAAGTAAACCATTATAACTAGAAAGAAAAAATGGGATTATTCTATAAAATGAAGAACCAAAAATATAAATCTAACAGGAGTGTCCATCTAGAAACAAACTTTACCTGCTCTGAGAAAAATCGAAATCCTTTGTCTTCTCTAATACATTCGTAAGTTTCACCAAGCACTGGGTTAAATGGCTTGCTTCCTGCTCTAAAGTATGTGGAGGCATAGCCTGATGCTGCAAAGGCAGCTATGAGAACCTGCAAAAATAAGACCAGAACGTGAGAACAGGCAGACATTCTTGTGTGTGTGCCATCACTGTGTGGTACCACACAACTCACTGTGCTCGGAGTGAAAACTGGACTAATGAAGCATGCCTAAGAGTGAAGCCATGCATCCCAGCCAGAACCAGTATAAATATTTATTTCTTCTGTTGATATAATTTCTTTTTCTCCATGGGCTCATTTAGTCTTTCAACAGTCCCTTAAAATGACAATCGGCACATGACACAGTTTGTATGCCTTTGACCAGGCTTATCATTAGTGACCTAAAACAGGCCCAGCTCTAGTCCTTCTTCCTCTGAATAAATATTATGTGACAACTTCTAATTACAAGATCACATACCGTTTTCCTATGGGAACTATTTTATTTAGTGCCAGACATAAACAGTCTCACTTAGGATGCCCTTAACACAGAGTTATCTCCAGACCTTCCACACATGTGCAGCCTTAACAGCCCCCTTGTCTATATTCCCAACACAATTTAATAAACTCTAAGCCAGGCTTAACAGGGAGTAATAAGTTAAGTGACATGCCATGGTTATTTAGTTTACAGGTCTCATTTGCAGACTTCAAAAAAATCAGATCAGCCAGTCAGAAGTCCAAACAAAACTTCAGAAAAACAATACAGGGATAAAAATGAATCGGCTATTGGCAATATGCTACCAGTGGGACAAACCTTATCCAGGTTCCCCTCTCCTCCTGCTAGTGAGGACACATCCCTCATGTGAGATTTTATATGCTTTGTTTTCTTCCCACTGTGTAATAGGTGCTCCATTCATTTTATATTATTCAGAAATGCAGCATCAACAAAATTAATACTGTTTTCACTGGATTTTTCTTCAACAGTAAAAACCTTCATTCTTCTAAAACTGCTTTCGGATTAATTTCAAATTCCTTTTCAATTTAATTATAAGACACTGCAGAGAAATGAAGGCGCTTACTATCCTTATGATTCGAGAGCAATATGAAGTAAAAAGGTTTCCACTGCTTTTGGATGCTTGTTGGAGATAGCAAAGTCCTGATCTTTCAGAGAACAGTGAACAAGCAGCAACACATTCACAGCATTGCTGCCAGAAGCTTTGGGTATTCACCTCTTTTCCAAGTAGTCCCATATGCCTCAGCTCAGGTGTGCAGTTTGCATTTTTAAGGTGATTTTAGAAGTTTGGCTTGTATTCCCAAGTACTGCAGTAGACATCTGTAGCAGAGAAGGGGATTGAATCCACGTTTCCAAGGAAGCTTTCAGTTGCACCATGGCTTTTCCTTCCTGAATTCTCCTTACTACTTCAATACTGACCTTCCAAACTTTTCAGCAAAGGTGGCAATCAGCCTGCTTTACTCATTACAATCCTGCCCACTCCTTACAGAATCTCCCTCCTTTAGTGAGGGATAGAACCACAGAATATTCTGAGTTGGAAGGGACCCACTAGGATCATCTCCCGAGTCGTGTAAGAAAACAGAATGTGATGATGTATAATTCAACTCCCTTTTGCAAGACAGGTTCAACTTCTTCAGTGTTTAGGACTCCTCACTCTCCTGCAGGCCTTGTGAACACGGCAGTTCAGGGACTTGAGTGTGCTATTGTATGATAGCCAAAGGCAACCTCTCTTCTCCTGGTTATCCTCAGTGCTGCCAACCCATACCAGGGAACAGTAGATATGTTCAGCAACAACACTGCCAACTTTCCCTTACAGCCTTTCCCTGCATCTTCTGAGGAAAAGGAAACATGACAGATCAAAGCACTTTGAGAGCTGAGCACAGGCTGCTGGCCATCAGTTAAGAACCCAAAACATACTTACAGGGGAGTCAAAGACAGGCTGCCCTGGCAAACTTTGTTTTGGTGTTTTGAAACTTCTCTATTAGAAATTGCCTGGGAGGACATCTTATTCACACCTATATTAATCATAAGCCAGTCACAGACTTGATTAAGGCTGCTGGACTTGATCACTGAAAACAAGGAAAGGATGCTGCAGGGTTAGAAACTGCCAATGCCTACATCTACAGCCATAGAGTGTGAGATCAATCTTAAATAAATGAGTTACAACTGCAGGACTTGGTTTGAAGTCAAGAAAAGTCCCTCAGCCTTGTTCAGATCAAACCTACCACCTGTAACAACACTCTTCTGACCCAGCAGGGAGGTCTGTTGTCTGTGACCAGGAGAAGAAACAGAAGACCCTGCATAGACCCCACTCAACAGATCCCTTTTTAATACAGACAGAAGTGCTACACTAAATGCATTACCATGCGTTCATAAGGATCATCGGTTTCAGCAGCCTTGTCCAAGAGTTCACTGTATTCCAGCTCTTCACAAAGATGTTGCAAAGTATTCAGAGGTTCATTTAGCTCAACTGGCATGGATACTTTGGAAAGATCTTTGCCAATGTTATTTCTCAAAATATTCCACAGATTGATGTTACTGGTGTCAGGGCTGGGAGCTGGAAGACAAGTTCTCCGTCCATTTCTGAATGCGCCTCCTGTCAGCTCACCATTAAGAACTGGGAAGGGAAAAAAATATGATCATAAGAAAGCACCAGACCAAGAAAAACAGAGTTCTCCATTCAACCAAATCACTGCCAGAACAAGCAAGCCCAACTTCACTCTTTTCAGCTGAGTTGGTCTTGTATTGACATGCAGTAATTCTGGTACATGAACATAACCAACGTAATTTCCCAAAGTTTGAAACACAGTATACTTTGCCGAGAAATGTTGTCTGCAACACTGGTGTTGTCCTCAGATATATTGTCACTCACATCACTGATATAAGATTCATCATCAGAAGCCTAAAACATAAATAAAATATCCATTAACTCAAATACATATAAAATATACTACCAAAATAAACAAAAATAGTTAACTGAGAAACAAATATCCAAAGAAATAATCTGTATCCAATTAGAACTGTTAACTAAATCAACTATATGTTTAAATCAGTCCATAGTGCCAATGCACTAAAAGTGTCAAAACAAATGCTAGCCATCCTCACGTTTCTGAATTCCTTATTATCCAAATACAGACATGAGATCTGAAAAAGGTGGCTTCAAGTAAGATCAGGGATGAACAAAAAATTGATAACATAGTGTGCAGGGATGGGAGGTGAGAAGACGTAGTCAGATTTGTGCTTTTTATAAAGAACCAAACAATAAAATGTAACTTGTGTTTCAGCAAACAAATTATATAAAAATCATTTTGCAAAACAAGAATCTCATCAGGTAAGTAAAAAGACTATTTTAAAGAATTGTTTTACACAACTCTTTTTTCCAGAAATATTACTTTTTTGTCTATTCCTCTCATTACAGAGAATAACTTTATATACATATATAGTAGAAGACTTTTTAAAGAATATTTTAAAATCTAAATTTAATTGACTGCACAGTCAGATGTAACTGTCTATGTCATCCTTAGGTGGAACTGCCACAGCCTAGAAAGGACATGTACTGAACATAAATTACTGACACAACTAACTTTCAACTCAGTTTTACACTTCAGGTAACTCCTACACCTCTTTCTGTGGCAGTCTCAGGTTTGTTTATCCACACTTTATACATTCCAATACCTTTTTATTCTAAGTAGCATTACTAAAAAGATTCACTAGTGGTAGCACTACCTAACTCTGTCCAGCATCCCAGCTGCCACCTGCTGTCATAGCCTACCTCGTTTTCTGACGAGCTGGCAGATAGAAGCACTTCCTGTGCATCAAAGAACTCTGAAACTGATTCAGACATAGAAAGCCTGCTTTCATTAGAAACTTGCTGAGACAGTGGCAAACTGACATGAATTTGTTCACCCGTCTGTAAATAAAGCACAGAATAGTAAAAGTATTATTTCTAATATTAAAGAAATATGCGTAGAACGGATAAATCACCCGAATAAGTTTCCTATGCCAAATAAAAGCACAGAGAGTACAGACAGCATTTTAGTAGGACTTTGTGTGTACCTAACAGATGAGACTGAGGATTACAAAATGAAGTGCCTTTTAAACAGTGAGATCCACGTCTTCATTTGAGGTCTGCCCAGCATCTACTGCCAAGTTTTAGCAGCATGAAATTCCAGATCTAGTTCTCTATGCAGATAAATGATTTTGTGGACAATAGCTGGGTTGTGTCAGACAAGTTCAACCATCAATTTTAGATGAAATAACATCTGGTAATAACAAATTGCATCACTGGGAGCTAGCTTTGATACAACTAAATTTAATTATAAAGGTTTAAAAGGTCAGGCAGTTATAAGTTACTTTCCAAATAAATGACTGTGTGAACCTGTTTAGTAACAATGTTTGAAAAGTTAGAATATTTAGGAGAATAGCTATAATATATTTTTTTATGGGCTTTTATTCTATGTTTATACTCCAAATCTCATTTGAATTATGCCATTAACTCTGGCTCAATATTACTAAAGGGAATGAACTCTTTACAGTTTATTATAAAGAAATGTAACATCAAAGTCAAGGATTCAAAATGGTGCTATGTGTACGTCAGTAGTGCAGCAAGCTAAAAATGAAACACACCCTCCTCTTCCTGCTAGTGATGGGAGGAACACCAGATTTCAATGTTACCCTGCAAGCTATCACATTAAGAAAAATTAAGATTCTCTCCCTGTACCATTTTACCACAGGATCTGTCACTGTGGGGGGAAACAGATTTCTGACTTAATCCCTTAATTTATACAGCATGTTGTTCCTGTGAGATAATACAGATGAAACTACTGAAGCCCTTCTAAACATGGTTAACTCTTCAGATTGTAGCACAATCCTCATTAATCTTATTCCAGAACTTCTGCATATGGTTTTGTTGACATCTTAATCCTGTAGAATTATTCTATACAGTTACCTCAAAATGCACTAACAAAACATCCAAAAAAAGCATAAACAAGGCAAGAGGTCAAAACCCATTCCTTTTCCATTAGGATTTAAAAGATTGCAGATGGATTGTGACGCTTGATGAATTAGAATGAAAACAGAAGCTCATTTTACCATAATCTTTACAGGAAGTGATTAAAATTTTGAGGTTTCCTGTAAACTAGAGGGACTTGGAAAAATACACATGCTCCTACCTGAAAAAGACCCTCACACAAGCATTATCTACATGCTGCATGATTATAGATATATATAAAACAAGCAAGATAAGTGAATGAGAGATCGGGAAACTTCTCTGAAAAACTTCTTCAGTCAGGAGCACTTCTACCAAGACAATGACGAACAAATGAAAAAGCAACAGCTAACCAACAAAAAACACAGAACAGAAGAGATGGCCATTGTCTAGAACTTCACTGCAGATTGCTGTGCTGTGGCACCACTTTACTTCTATCTTCTGTTGCTAGCCTCCAGCATGCTGGATTCTTGGAAAAATTGTTTGGGTGTTTTCAAAAAGCAAATAAACAAATACAGTTTTACCTTTCTTGCTTGTTGGAAGAAATAATTAGGAGACAAGACTGTGTTAATTGAAATGGCATATGCATAGAAAAAAATAGTGCAAATGACAAATCAAAAACATTTTTGTAAAATGCAAGCAGAATGGTTGCCAAAGTGACCATAATAATTGGAATATATTACAGTCCACAAATTCAGATTTGTCACACGGGAAGCTCACTGTTATTAATACAAAGGTTCATTAATCTGTTGACTAAGGAAAGCAAAACAAGAAAGACTAGGCGCTGCAAAAATATTAGTGTAGTGCTTGGTTCACAGACTGAACCTTTTAACAGTACCATTCAAGATACTAAATGTGAGGCCCTTTAGGCACTTGCAAAATCAGGCCATTAAATACTAAATTGTTCTGTTGATTTGGCAAGAAACTAATATACAGAATTGGTTAGCTACTGTGTGATACATTCAAATACAGTAAAACCTCACTAATTCCCACAACCAACAATTAATATTCCAAAGCTGGAGTCCTTCTCTGTTCCTCTAAAGAGACCAAGATGAGTTCTTTCACCTCTGACATATGGAAAACAAAAGACCAAAGTTTTATTGTACGTAAGGAAATATAACCTGACTTTTTCTATGAACGAATGTTTGCCAATCCGAAAAATTCAATAATTTGTCAGATGTGTTACAGCTATTTAGTGAGAATTAGCAAGGTTTGTTCGTACTCTAAATCCATTAAAGGCCAAAGTCTTACCTCATCAGGACTAGGGATAATATTTACACTGACAACCTGATCACAAATAACAGATTCTGAATGTATTCTGTTCAAGCGACTCCTTAGTTCAGCATTCTGGTTGAGAGCCTTAAAATAAAAATTGCACATTTCATTTAAAATTAAAATGTAAACATTAAACACAAAAGAAAAAAAGGAAAAAAGAAAAAAGAAAAAAAAGAAAAATTAAAAAAAGTCTTTCCAGCAATTTCCTAAAAAAAAAATCACAGAACCTCCTTTCTTCCATTCATAGGGAGATGCCTATTTTGAGATCCTCTCTAACACGATCTCATCTTTGGTTACTCTGCCTTCAGGAGACAGCAGGGACAGATGTTGTCCCACAGTGTAACACTGGCATTCTACCTTAGTTCTTCAGAGAGCTCTTTGGTAGGTGTACTGGTGGGTTATGTACATTATGGAAATGGGGAGTGAATGCAGCAAGAAAGAGTGAAACTCCAGAACAATAAATGGGAACTGCCCACAAAATGGCTGAAGAGGCAATTCTTGGTTTACAACTATACAGCCCCTTCTGAGTCAAGGTTATCAGCACTCAGAGGCTTCAAACAGAGATTGCTTCGTTTCCAGTAAAACCAACATAATTGCTAGTATCATTGTCAGCCCACCCAGATCTATTTTATAGATTTGCCTTTGTACTTATTTCAAACTACTAACCCACTACAGTATCACAAATACCAACAGAATTCAAATGGTGTCTGGTATCTGCTGATTTTTTTCCTATTTTAAAGTCCAACCTAGATCATAAATTTGGGTGTATATATATATATATATATATAATCTGTTATTTGTAAGACTTGTGTGCCAGATTCTGAAATCCAGAAGTATAATATGCTACATACTTAGAACACGGCTGACTTAACCTTAATATATTCCCAGCACTGAGGATTATAGAAAAGAACAGAGGGACATATCGTTTTAGTAAAAAAGGATTGTTACAATGTAGTAAGAACCTTCTTCTGTCTCCCCCTAGTGCAGATTCAGGAATAGATTGCATGAATGTACTGAAACAAAGAAAGACCAAAGGAAAATAGGCAAGCTTAAACTGTCGTCAAACAGTTTAAATTACCCAGTTTTGCTTTGTTCTGAAATGGTCTGGGTACGTTCATTGTTGACATCCCTCAGAAAGGGAAGGTAATGACTAACAGCAGCCTGACAGCAGCTTCTTCATCAGCTCAAACCTGGTCATGAGACTGGACAAACTGAGTCAAGTCAATTTTCCACTTACTCTTCATTGAGACAGTGAACTAACATGTGACAGTGACTTTTAAATTAACGTTGGAGGCCAGGAGCAAGAAGAAAGCATGATTCTCTATTTAATGCAAGTTGCTAATAAATACCCACAGGTCTTAGACAAATTTGTGTCAATAACCAGAAATGTTTACCCTTATCTCTTGCCCCTAATCCTTTTTTATCACAATGCACAGAAATCAATCTACATAACATGATATGCATCTCTGCCTATAGAAAGTTTTGTCCTTAAACCTTTAGTCAATATTTCTTGCAGATGCAGTCCTCCACACCAATCCAGCAAATGCTTTTATGCTTCCTTGACAATGAATTTTAAAAATTGAATTATTTTGCAACCTGAGGACTTATTGTTGCTTATTTCTTCTTTCCCACTAAAGCAAATTACAATTTTTCCTTTAGCTTAAGTGGGAGAGATGCTGGAGAGTAACAGGTGTGTATCTGGAAATCCTATTTACCCATGACTATATTGCAACCCACGATTCCTTTTGCATTTAGAGACACAGACATATAAAACAAATCTGACAATATACAGTCAAAATTTAAAACTTAATTACAAAAACAAGAATATTTCCCTGGCTGTGCTCCAAGAAAGACATCCAGCATTTTTATAAAAACATTTGATCCTTTTTCTTTACTTTGGAAAACCGTAACTGATACATGCTTACACAAATATCCTTCACCTCCACATGCACTGAAGTTAGATCTACATCATAACAGAATATGCCATAGTTCTGGTTGAGAACTTGGTTTTTTCTTGGGTCCTTTTACTTCAGGAAATGGCCAAAATACAAAAGAAATAGTGCATCAGGCAAGCTAGATAGGCTTGAAATTAGATCAAGAACATACCTGAGAGAGGGACTGTCTGAGGTGAGCTATTTGAGCATTGTGGCCTGTAAGATCCTGCTCTGAAACAATCTGCTTAAGCTTCTCCTTCTCTATAGCTATGCTGTTAAAGGCAGACTTCAAAAGAGAATGCACTAAGCAAAAAGAAAAACATAAAACAGGTGTTTTCTTGGCTAAAGAAATCACATTGACATCTATTACAATACTTCATCAATAAAGACAGAGAGTGAGACTTCCATCCCACGGTTATGGACATTCGAAACAAGGGTCTGAACTTCAAGTAACCCATGCCAAATTAAGCACAAACACTTACAGCTTGCGATTGTAATGTGCACACCCTATGTTCACACATATCTCATCTCAGCATATTCTTGGTGCTGAACATAAGGAAAGGTGCATTTTTGGAAAAACTGTGTCCAATGTGTGTTATTTTCTTTCTGGTTTTTATTTGTACTTTTCAGAGTAACAGAAACATCAGTTCTGCTAGGACTTAATATTGTACTAATAAAGAGGATTACCTGGTCTTTAAACAGCTTTTTGAATTTTTTTAAGATGTCAGTCTCACTTTTTTTTCATGCTTGTTATATAAAAGCAAACTGATAACAAAACCTTTTTAAAATGCTGCTTTTCAGTTTGCAGAACCGTTCACTTACTGGCAATAAAATTGCATTTCTAAAGTACATTACTGTAATAAGCTCTTTTTCCATTGATTCCACTGACATAGAAAATATTGCAGAAAAATGAATTCATAGCATTATGTGTAGCAGTTACATTCTGAATCATTTTTCGGGAGAAACAATGCATTTTGTTGAGGAAAAAAAAATGTTTGCAAATTCAGTCACATTAACAGAATGCAGAAAGTAGTTCAGAAGACTTGGAAAACAATTTCAGAGTTTACCTATCTCTACATTTATGACATGCATGGAAAATGTAAGAAAGATAATCCATGTTTCCTTTATATAAGCCACCTGAACAGCTAAAAACTCTTGTACAGTATCATCTAATGCAGATGAAAGACCTGGTCATAACTAAGTGAAGGCAATAAAGAAACACAACAAAGAAGCACATTACAGGAAAGGCTTGGCATCCCTAGCTACCTTTTTGTGCCATCAAGCAGAACTCTTCTTGAAGCTTCATGTACTCAGTAGAGCACTCCAGAGGGTCTGCTACATGGCTTGGGGGAGCCTGAAACTCGATGTCTGCACAAAGGTTGGGGTTGGATGAATGCAATCGAACGGGTGACATCGTAGCACTGAAAGGGACCTACAGCGAGAAACAGAGAAGAAATGTATAAGGTGTAACCAAACTTTTGACTCTGTTGAAGCAAAATACAAATTTCTTCTGAAAAGACTTAGTTCACAATGCAAAGAACATGGTAAGAGTGAACATGTAACTTCTTACTCTCCTAAATCTCAACACAGCTGATGCAGACTTCTCTTAATTTTTTTCACTGAAACAGAAAACATAAGGCCTAAATACACAGCTAACAGCTAATGATGGAGTATTTAAATTCTAACATTTACAAAAAATGGATGATTTCCATTCTAATGCTTAGAAGATTACTGGAAAATTGAACCATGAGACATGCTCCTTTATATTTGGACATTTGGAAGTAATTGTAGATGAGTCTGTTGTTGCAATACCAACATTTGAAGTATGCAAGTTCCTCCGCAGATCTAGAAACAGGATATAATATTATCAAATATATCATTGAAGTTTTTCAAAACTACACATAAATCTTCAGTTGAAACTCATTGTACTGGCAACTATGAAGAGGGAAGAAGCATACAGTCTTTCTATTTTCTTTTTAACTAAACAAATAAACAATAGCAACAAAATAAAATCAAAACTCCACCTGATTTTCATTTAAAATACATGAACCATAAATAAATGCAGAGAGATACAGTTTAGTAAGATGGAGCAAAGAATTTAGTTTATTATCTTTCCACTTCTCTTTCTCCTCTACTTTTCAGGTACAGTAGTAAAAAAAAGTACATGCCAACTCTTTCTAAGTTAAATATACATGTATCAGGTATAGCAGTTACCTATATGCTACATAGGCACTATATGGCTACCACTGCTATATATGTGAAGCATGTGTGCATGTATGTTCTATTTTACTTTCATGTCACCATTTACACATATTTATATGAAAATCAGACCAAGAACACAACTTTCAAATGTAAATGCAACAGAAAGGCATGCAGAACTACATTTTGTTACTTAAATATCAAGCACTGCTTAGCACATTAAATCTAATTAATTTCATTAGATTGATCAAATGTGTAAATCAAGAATTTTTACACTGCAGCCCAATTTAATTATTCAAATATGAAAAATGGGGCCAAAATACAAAATGTCTCTTCCAAGGCATGATAAAGAGCAGCAGATAACATAAAAAGTCATATTACTAAGAATTTTTATCAACACATTAGTTCTGTACTGCCATCAGTGGTTGAACTTGGTACCTTGTTATTTGATTAGATCAGGGAATGGTTTTATCAATTTCTTCTGCAAAAGCAGACATCAATACACATTTTAGGTTTAGGTTCTGATTCTCCAATGAAACCCTCAAAATCCTGTTGGATCTATTAATCATTCCACTCATGAGGGTACTCGGTGAAATACATTTTCCACTCTGTTCTTTCTCGATTTCCAGGTAAGTATAGCACATTAAATAATAACTCTATAGCACCTATCTAATATAAGCTTTATTCCTGCTCTCATGTATTTCAATTTCCAGCTATATCAACAAAGTAGGTATTTTTTTACTGGACCTTGTTTTAGCCTCATATCAAGAAGAACTCGTTAACAGAAGATTTAGAATAAATTCCTTCTATTCGTACTGGCTACTTAACCTTTTATCTTCTTCACAAGTGCCAGAATGCCTCTCTCAAGAACCCCGCAAAAGTTGGTTAACAGACTACTGTGGCTAAATGTAGGTTAATTTCAAATTTCCTTTCCGAAACCTTTCCCCTTCTTAAATGGGAGAGCACATTCTTAGAACTTTCTGGGAGCACCACAAAGGTTCAACTGTTCCAGGTGGCTCCAGGAGGGCAGAGTAGGTATCTACATTGTATTTCTGTGTGTGGAGCACAAACCCAACCCTCTAGACCATCCAGAAGGCAGGAAAGAAGCTGATACCAGCTATCATGCCAGAGCTTGAGGGAGAGTCCCCCCAGCCCCACATGCCTGTGGTGACGGGGGAAGCTCTCCAGACCTACATGGACTGGCAGAGCTGCAGGCAGGCTGCCCACACATCCAGGGGGCTCTGTGTCACTCTGTGATGAATCAAGCTGAAGAGATCTGCTTTAGATCCATCATTTCTGCCTCAAACCTCAGCTGGCCAGGCTGAAAAGAAATGTTTCTGCAGTGAGGCTTATTGAAAAAATAGTATTTTCAATTATGTTCTAGGACCAGAATTTACATGTTCTACAAACACGTCACACTACTTGCAAGAAATATACATTCACATGACAGAGACAAGTAGCCTTGCTGACTGCTTTAAATACAAGAACCAAAAATACTGAATTGTTGATTGACATGAACTCTCCTCATATGCATTTTTTAGAAAACTTTCCAAGCTACTTTCCATAACAGATGAAAACAACCAAATTAAACAGCCATTTTCATTCTCTTGAATAAGCAACAGTACAAGAAACACAGCCAATATACCTCTCTTCCCCTTTTTTCCTTTCACTGATGTGCTTTCTATATTAATGGTGACTTGATCCTGTTCTCTATTTACTACCTATTCTCTTTTTGATTGTTTTTTATTGTTTTGAAGGTTTTTGAAAAAATATTTAGATTCTTGATGCATCACTCTAGTTTTCTCCACACAGACACTTCTAGACATCACCTCAGATGAACCTTGTCCCAACTTCCTGCTTTACACCAGAGGCATTATACCCACTCATCCATCACCTTCTTCAGAACTACGTGTTCATGTAGGAACAGACTGTTCCTGGTCAAGCGGGTTGTAAGGAAAACCTCTTTCTACTGTGCATTTAGCTGATATAATTCTGTATTCCTCAGTCTATGCACGCAGCTTCACTGTCTGGGAGAAACAACCATTTTGTGCATCAGCCAGGAAGAACAGGCCATGGCCATGAACACTGCCAGAGCCACAGAGTCATTTTGGTGCCTCTAGTTTTTCTCCCTCCTAAATTTTTTCCAGCTCCTCCAAGACATCCCTCAACAGGTCCTCACTTCAGCTGCAGGTAACAACTCAGCAATTTGCTGTACTCTTACTTACTCTTCCACTCCAAGTCCAGCTGCATTTGCACTGAAGCACTCCCTAGGTAAGGAGTACAACCCTTGCCAAAGCTGTTTAACTGCTGCTAAACCTTCTGGTTAGAGCCTCCCACCAACACTGCTCAGCCCCGAGCAAACGGAGTAAACTGGGAATTGGTAAACTTCTGTGCTAGGCAGGCAGACCGACAGAGTCAAAATAGCAAATAGTTATGGAGCACGACATTCAGCATCCACTGATTACAGAGGAATAAATTTAGATGAGTTAATTTGGAAGCTGGAGAAACACTGATATGTCTCATACTTTTTAAAACAGCACAGCAATAACAGAGTTCGTGGTTCAGGTAGCAGGAACTCAAGACAGTCAGGCTTAAGCAGAAACTATGTCTGATCTAGGGGATTTCAGCTCCGGCCTGTAACAGCAGACCCTGGAATACTTCAGCCTGGTGAAGAAATTCACTGCTTGGGCTAGATAAGGAGTATGCATTTAAAGCTCACTTCAATCTTTGGCTGCACAGTCTTCCCTATCTCACTGTTGTACTTACCAGTTGATGGATTAGTACAAATGTCTATATTGGGCCTTCCTAATGAGTACTTTCTTGATAAAGCAGTAGCTGAGGATATCCTTTTGATGGTAGTTCAATTTCACAAACAGGACTTCCCACAACTAATCCCAGCCCCAGTGTTGATTTCATAGCTCCGCATTTCCTGACAAAGACTTAGAAAATTAGCAAAACTACATACAGACACTGAGGTAGTAATATGACTTTTTGGGATTATGGAATGTTAACAGATAGTGCCTCAAATGAAAAGGCTAACCTTGTACTACTTATAAAAATACCAGAAAGTTTTGTAATTTCATGGTTATTTGTAATAAATCTCCTTAGTTCTGTTGTCTTGCTATAACTGTCACAACATCTTTTAACAGAATTTGGTAATTTTTTTCTATTTTGTATAGTATGTCAAAGACATATTCAGTGCAGGGCCTGAGTCTGTCACTTGCACTTGCATAAAGGAGGAGGGATACGTACCATGTAAACAAGCTCAGACCCACATTTATAGAATACTTTTATGTTGGGCCTTCTAAGAAACTCAGCTGAAAGTGGGTAGCAGGGACACCTCCAAAAAGTGCAAGAAACATTTTCATAAGCTTATTACACAACCAAGTTACACAGCTTCCCATCTTTAGAGCTATCCCTTGAGTTTTAAATCCACTCACTGTTGTAGCCACTGCAGCTGCCAGTCTCTGCCGGCGTCGTGTTGTGCTGAACTGGCCCTTCGGTGCCGGCCCTTCCTGACAGTGAATGCAAGAAAAGAAGGAAGTAGAAAAAGAGAAGGGAAGGGGTGATGGGACACAGGAAGATGAAAGGTGATCAGAAAAGGGAGAGGGAGAGTCTTTAAGTGGGTTTCAATTTTGTTAACTCTTATGGCCTACACATGTTGAGGACATATCATGTGTTTTCAGCTGTGCATGCCAGAGACATAAAAAGCTGGATACTTCATTAAAATTATCTCCAGATGAGTTGGACTGCAGTGCACTCACTAAGACTACCAAAAAAATATCTATTAGTACTGCCATTCAGAGTCATAAGGCAATAATGGAGTAAGAGAACAGAAAAGATGCTACAGCATGCCAGAAAATAAAACAAAAATCAAACTCTGCGGTCACTTGACCATCTAGAAGATGAATTCTGAAAGAGATCACTTTGCAATAGTGGAAGTGCATAAACTGTGGTCACTGAAGATGCCTGTGTCTCAACAGTAAAACTTTTCAGTGTGTATGTTATCTAGTGAGTTTTCTTATGTAAATATTCCTGTACATAGCTCTGGCATTTCCACATCCATCCTTGAGCCTATTGAATCATTTTTTCCACACATCACTTTTCTGAGTTCCACCTGCTTTTCCCATTGTTGAAGGCTTGGCTTCCAAACCAAGGCAAAAGCTCAGATAAAGCAGCACAAATAAAAACTAAGTATTTCAACAACTGCTTCCTTTTCTGCATGCCTGACTTGTGACCTCATCCTGATCCTGCTTAATTTTACATTTATTTTACTTGTAAGAAGATTTGTCACGGTACATTAAAGTCAAACAAGTAACTGTCTAATGCAGAGGAGCTTCCCACCTATCATAAAGTCATTCTGTTTAATCTTTAATCAAAATGTCATTATTTTGAAGCCATTTTAAGATTTTGGAAGACTAGGAAATACACCTTTCTGCTTTTAGAAAACAAATCTCAATTCCTTTACATTTTTCTTCCCCTATATCTTCACCTATAGTCACTTCAGTATTTTTAGATCTCTATACATTTTTATTTTTCTGCAAACATCCTGATTGCCATACAAATAACAATGTACAGATTGGATACATGGACACCATGCTGAAGAACAGGATATTGTATTTCAATTATTAGCTGAACTGTCTTGCTTCTGTGACATTCCCAGTAGGGTTGCTATGGTGGAGAATGGCCAAACACTTCACCCTCTAGCTGATATTAGTGGCAATGCCACTGACAATTGGAAGGGTTGTCTAATGAACACAGTAAAAGACTTGTGGTGCAATATTTTATATGATTCTCACGTTAAAATAACATGTACATAACCTCTGAAATACTGAGAACAAACTCTGTTAAAGCAGAGACCAGATCATAGGCATGATGCAAATCTCTTTGTGCTCTACAGAATTATGTCTATCCTGTGAATAAGAGTATGGAAGAATATTCTTATCTAATAATAGGAAAAAACCTATGTACAGAAAGAGAGATGCAGAAATACATACACACATATATCTATAAGATTATGATTGCAGGTATGCATTATTAAAATGGGAATAGTGAGCTTTGCAGAACCACACACTCTCCTCAACATAATAGAAAGAGAGGTCATAATCTGAATTACCATAAAAAGAAATACTTAAGGGAAAAAGTAATAAGCTAGTCTGGGTCTGGTTTCAGTTCTGAGCTGAAAGCTTCAGTAGAGCAAGATGATTTTTCAGCTTACTCCATAGTATACAGTTCTCTATTAAACTATTTTCCCTGGGAAGTCTTGGAACTTTACAACTTTTGAGCTTTTGATATTTTGAACCAAAATATCACTGGTTCTTTATTGTTTTGCAGTAATGCTTTTTTTCTTCATTTGAAGATCTTTAGGCTGTCATGAGAATGATAACTTAGCCTTTTCCCAAAGGGAAATAAATAACAAAACCGAAACCTACAACTCAGTTTCTGCAGAAAAGTATAATTTGTAAAATGAATTAATACAGGTCAACTAACCTGTTGTTGAAGGCCATTTTCATACAATTTTAAATAGGCTTTTTAAAAACAAAATGAACCTCCTTCATAAAAGCAATCTTTCTTTACAGAAGCAATTCATATATTACTCTTGAGTAAAGGCCTTCTTGAGTAAATCTTAATTGTAAACAACTTAGCAATAGTAAACACCCAAACCTGAAAATGTATAGACACATGCTATGATCAGTTTTACTTCAGGGAGTAACCCTGCTGTAGTTATGAGCAAGGTGAGCAAAGTCAACTGCACACAAAACTGGTATATTTAAGTGGTAAATATAAATTTCTAGGAAACAAATCAAGCAGCTTTACTTACAAGAAAAAGTATGTTTTAAATACATTACACACCTAGCATTCACACTGCAGAATGTGTTATCAGGAATACAAGAAAAGCTATCTTACGAACAAAAAAATGGTAACAAGTGCAATACAAAATCTGGATGGGAGAATTCCCTCCTTGCCTCATATGCAGTGGATACTGAGCCAGAAGAAATCACAGCCTCACTCCCCATCACTCACAAAGCACACACCTTTATATAAAGCTCCCTAATTTTATGCTCCCCAGAAGGATGCTCTCAACATCGTACAATCTGAAGGTCTTTGATGTAGTTAAAACCTGCTCATTCTGAAATAAATAGGTGCAAGTACTCTAAATGGAATTAAGATTGAAACTAGCTTAAAGTTAGATTGTTAATATTAGCATTATCCCCTAAAACTAACGAGAGGTATGGAGGTATGAGGAAAGTAATAGTACAAAAGAAATTTTATTAGTACCAAATGTCAACCATTCAATAGCAAATTATGTGTAAGCACCATGAAAACAATGATCACAAATCAGACAAAATGATTCTCAGTAGGGGATATCCTGATAAACAGTTCAGAAAGACTTGAAGCAGTCTTGAAAAACTGAGCAATAAGGAAGGCCAATGAAGTAGAAGGAATGCCTAACAGAAGAACAAAATGTTAATTAGCTTAAAGGGCATGTAGGCTTCAGAGGGAATCCACATTTTACTGGCAACCTAAGCAAATTAGGAATAACACAATGAGTCAGTGAGGCCATCTTCCTACAGATCACAGCTCTAGAATTCAGGAGAATTCTAGAGACAGCCTTGGAAGAATAAACTGAGTCTATCAAACTAGGCAAGATAATGGAGTAGCCATCAAGTATTCTTTGTCTTCCTTACAATTCCGTTTCACTGCAAATTAGTTTATGAATCAGTCAACAATAACTTAATAGTTTGCTATAAAAAAATAAGCTTTATATTTGCAGCATGAAGCTTTCCAGGAATTAATGCTGACCCAAGTTAGGCAGAGTTCGTTATCAACCCAGAAGTGACAGACCCATGTAGAGCAGTGCCATGCACACACACCCTCTCAGGGGAACCTGCAATCCTATTTGAAAATTTCAGGAGCTGAGGCACACTCCTGCCAAACTACAAACAGCAGTTTGAGAGTCAGGTGCCTCTGATGGAAGCCCAGGCCAGAGATACTTCGGCAAAGTGTAGATAACACAGGAACAGCTCATTATTCACTATGAACAACCATAAATCATCATAGATTGACTGCTTTCACCATTTTTGTGGATAGGACTTCTCTGAGATTACTGTGGCATGAAAGAACATGCAGTGGTGACTGACTCTTCATAGGCACCAAGTACTTGCATGCATTTTTGTGATATTTTAATTTCCCTGTGTTATTCAGCACCAGGGAAAAGCTGTGATCCTTCAATTGCAAATAATAGGACATTACATCAATCACAAAAATTCCTTTGTTAATAAACCTTTTTAATCCAAATTAAATGAAAATTCCTTAATGCACCTATTGGGGACATATTAGAAGCTTTCAAAATCTGTATGATTTTCAAGGTATTTGAACGGATTAAAAGTTGCTGACATTTATTTACTCAGTTGCAGATATCACAGTGGTGACTGCTAGCTCCCAAAGCCAGTTGAACAGTCTTCACTACCAGCTGCTTAGTTTTAAAAAAGATCAGCTTTTGGATCAGACCTCAGAACACACAACTGCTTCCAACAAAACACAGTGCAGCAATACAAGCACATGATTCTTATTTCTGTGCTTTTACCTTTCAGTTCTAGGGAAGGATGGAGTAAATTCTTGCTTCACATAATTTATTTTTTGGTTATTTGATTTGTTCCCATATTAGCCTTTTCCATAACAGGCAGCTTGTGAAAATACTTATAATTGGTAATATTCCAAGTATAGATCTTGACAAAGACAACTGGTGTGTTTAGTATTTCATTCTGCTTTTAACTTGATGTCTCCTGTTCAACTGCCCTTCTTTGCAACTTTGATATGGAATGGCAGTATCCCCATATGGTGCATGTATATAGAGTTTTGTATGCCTTAATTGACTGATATTCAGATCCCACTCCTTTCCCTAGATGGCAATGTTCTCATATGAATGATAATAAAATCTGTACTTTTCTCACTATCTTGTCTAGGTTTTGAACAACAGAGATTTAATTTACTTCATCAGAAACGTAAAAGACAGCACATTGACGTCCTACTTTCAGCTAATATAACATTTCATGCTTAGAATTTAATCTAAATTCTACAGTGAAAAGTAAAACATGGTGCATTCAGTACCTGAAGTTGAATTTTTGCATCTTTGCTGACACTTTTTGTTCTCCATCGTCTCGTCACCCGCTTGTCTTTCTTTGAAATATCTACACAGTTAGCCTACATTACACAAATAGTTAAAAGCGACTAAGTGCTATTAAGTTGACACAAGCAACACAGACAATACAGCAAGTTAGTAAAGAATTGTAGCATTAGACATGTACAAATTAGAAAGCAAGGAGAAGAATGCTGCTGCTGGGGCCTGAAATTGGAGCAGGGATCAGCTGTAGCTATCCATACACTTTTATAAACACATGGTACAGTTTGCTCCTTTAGCAAAACTACCGGTACCCTTTTTTCATGGGTGCATAATATTTAGGTCCAGATCTTGAAATTCTCATGGATTCCTATATGTAGATATTTGTAAAGGCAAGAGGATTCAGTGAAAATGGAAGGAAGTATTTATGATTTAGGATCTGCCACTGCTTTCTGTTAAGAGGAAAACTCACCCTGAACTGGGAAACAGTCCAAAACTTGGGACCTCTGTACTATGCCCCCTTTTCTAGAGCATGCAACTTTGTCTTTGAGGGTCTTTGGGTCTCCAATCCTTAAAAAACTTAACATGTTATCTTACTCAACACAACAAAAACTCCTTAAATACAACATATGTTCTATTGTAACAGTCCTCAGTTTTGTTTTGCAAATTACTTAATCATTTGCTTTGTCCTATTTAACTCAAATACTAAATACATCTTAACTATTTGTTTACACATGAAACAGAAACAGTATTACACAAGATTAAAATAAACATATAAGATAAACATTTCATCCAAGATTTACTATTATTTCAGAAAAACATTGTGAGTTAACAGACAACACCTCTATATTTCCCTTAAGAGAAAGAACAAATATTTCAGCATAATGATTTATGTTCAAGCATACTTACCTGCATGTCTGTGAAATTTGGTGCTGACTGAGTTCTCTGTAGTATTTCTAAATTTTGAAGAAGTTTACTGAGTTCCACAAGGTTAGACTGACAATGAGCAAGATCTAACAGATATAAAATAAAAATACATTAGGTGCTTCAATTCAGACTTTTTTTTTGCCATGGTGTCCATTGTTAGCACTTAATTGCATTATAAAAGTTAAATGTCCATACCCCTTGTAGTAAGACATCCAAGTAAAAGTTTTATTTTCAGAGGTGTTGAACACTTGTTATTTCTATAGGAGTCAGCAAAAAGTCTGGACTTCAAAAAGTGATCATATTTGAACAATGACATCTATTAAAATAACTCCGTACTACAGATTATTAAGATAAATTTTAAAAGCAACATCCCAAAACACATAGAGAGCGAAGTTCCCGCCACAAGTATGTAATTACCTGAAGAGCTACTACATGTTCATGTAAGGATATAACTTAACCACTTTACTGACTTGACTCTTTCTTATATCAACAAGAAGTTTTGCTGAAAGAACAAGGCATGAAAAGATAAAGTCTAACCTTCTGCACATCTGTCCATCTCTTCAGAGTCCTGCAACCAGGCTGCTACTTTACTCTGACCAGTAGTGCAGGTGACAGGAAGGCTATTACTGCAAGGTATAGGAGGCTGCCAGGGGTAGTTATTTTGTTGCACCTAAAGCAAAATAAAATGCTTAAATTTAGTGTTGCTGTGTTGCCTTGTCAGTGTAATGACTATACTACTTCAGAATAGAAACCAAAGTATGCATTGTGTTCTCAGTGAGATCTGTGATTTGTCTGCATAGTTCCCAAAGACAGAGATTTTCATGAATAGCATGTTGGAGAATCAAACCAAGAACCCACAAGTGGACTGTGCTAGGTACCAGTTAGGAAAGCTGCTGTTTAAGAGGAGGAAAAATCAGCAAAGAGGCAGACTTATGTCTGATGACAAAGGCTAGTGTAGACTGTAGGGGTGGTGAATACTTTGCAAGATCTCTACAGCAGCCCATTAATGAAGTAAGGCTAATTAGACAGTATTTCAGCTGATTTCAGCTGCATACACTCACAGCTTTTTGCTGGCCATCGGTTCCCACAGGGGAAGCTCCTGTCTTATTGGCATTACAAGAGCTCACTGAAACTGCCCACGGGCAAGCCATGAGTTTTCAACCAAGGAACACTACACACCTTTCCATCTGACACATTGGCAGCTGGTGAAGACTCTGTAGTAGATGCTGAGGGGAATATATGAAAGCTGGCATCCCTCGGAGATCTCACGATCTCATTCTGACGGTACAACCGGTGGTGCCGTAACTTTGAAACCCATGCATCAAATGAATCCTGCGATTTCACCTGGAAAACAATTTATTATCAAGAAAGCATTCAAGATACTACTTTTCTGCACGATCTTTTACAATTTTATTTATTTCCACTGAGAATGGAAAAAATATGTACTTGTACTTTTTACCTTTAGGTGATAGATGTGTTCTTCTGTGTCAAGATCTATCCTACGAGCCTTTTTTTTTATAGACATGACTGATAAACCAACATCAATGCTCCCGTGGACCTTTCCTTTCTGTATCTAAAATCAAAACACCAGGGTAAAAATTTAGAAGTATCATGCACTTTTTCTACATATTTTACAGAAAACTATCTGGTGCTGAAATGGTTTCCCATTTTATAAACATTTTAACATAAAGCCATATTAAAAAACAAAAGCTGCACTCAGACTGACCACTTAAACACTATTATATTTATAGTCAGAGAAAAGTATCTCACAAGAAGTGCTTGGTACAAAGCCAACTCTAAAGTTTAGGTGTGCTAAGTGGTTCATACCAGCACACAGGTACAGGGAAGTGAGAAGCAGAGAAAATTAGATAATACTTGACACCCTGCTGCTACAACTTGATAGTTATTGGTATCAGATCTAACTAATTTACTGCTACCTTTTACATCTCTAGAGTACATTGTTATCAATTCTTTGTCCTATCCAAATATCTCAGAATAATCAGCTTTGACTGACATAAAAATTGGAAAAGAAAAATACACAGTCAGGTTAATCTCTCAAGCAGCTTCATTCAAGAAACTACTTAAAGTAATTTAACTTACATTTCCATAGAAGTAAAAAAGGTAGAATTCTTGAAGACATAACCAAAATCTTACATGATTTATCTTTAAATCCATCAACAACTTTCATGTGTGTACTGTCGTAAATACGCCTACACTGAGTATGAGCAGGCTGAACTTCATTGAAAGTTTTAAAATAGTCTTCAACTCTACTTACATCAATTGGTGACTTTGAATATTTCAACATTCCATTATCCAGGACAAAAAACCTCTGAAATTATAAGAAAAAAACCAACAACATTCCTTCTTAATGAGCAGATGCAATTTAAACTGTGTACAACAATTCGTCTGGAAAAGGATTACCCTGTAACAATTAAGGAATGTTTGGGGGTTGGAAGGGGAAGATAAATACAGTAGTAAATAATTTTCTTGCTTGTTTTTTGACAATTATCTTCTAAACAAAAACCCCTAGATTCTCTTTTTTCAGCATCATGTTCTAAGTTTATCATAAACTTTGATAATGAAGGGTATTTTTTTTTCCTCCAGTTTTCCAGGCAATGTAATAAACTCTGTAAGAAAGAGACTGTAGGACAAGAGACATTTTTTTTCCTCCAGTTTTCCAGGCAAAACTCTGTAAGAAAGAGACTGTAGGACAAGAGAATTACATCTGTTTCTTAATTTTCTTCCTGTTTTTCTTCCCTCAGAATCTGGTCACATTTCAAATTAACAACCTACCTTCCCTATCCAGAAACTGAGAACTTTTTCCTAGTGCAAGATCTACATCTCAAAAGGAAGACCATCTGAGAGACCATGGTCTACCATCCAAAACTTTGTGCCTTGTGGCAGACCTCTACTCAGTGAAGTAAAGAAGAGATTGCAGTTCATGCTGAAGACACCTTTTCTAGTGTTAATCTAGGTAATACAGGTATTAGTACCAGAGTAAATACTGCCGCGTTCCCAGAAACATTCCCAGGTCATGGGAGGGCTGATGTTTTAGGTGTTAGTGATACAGGGCAAGCCACTGTATCTTCCCTGACATGGTTACCAGGACTGGCCTAACCTGATGATGCCCGTGCTATTGCCACACCTTTATTTTGCTGAGCAGTTCCGACTTAGAACTGAGAGCAGAATCCCCTATTCACACTGTATTTCTCCCTCCATTAAAGCTTCCCTAGCTTGTCTGTACCAGATCACTCAAGCTTCTTTGCTGTCAAGTTAATGCTGACTTCGACGCACAGCACAAAGATAAAGCCTAGCAGGAAACTGGACCTGAAATGAGATTCACTAATTTGTGTTTATCATCGCTAACTTTAAAAACATGCAAAGTAATAGCACATAATTCCTATTTTTAGAGTGTAACCTAAGGCATTAATCTATGTTAAAAACCCAGAACACAGCAAAATATTCTGCTTGTTTCTCAAAGCTGTTGTGACATGGAAAGGAAGGACAACGGTTTCCCTAGGTAAACCTGTTAAATTAACACTATGAGCAGGGTCAGTAGTTAGCAGAAAATCCCCCCAAAGTTCTGGAAATTATGTCAGTCACACAACAGATGGTACCAATATCTCACACAGGGCAGGAAAACAGTGCTTTTCTCTACCCCAGCTGAAACCAGCACACCTGGAGATATAACTTCTTGAACAAGATGTCAGAACAACAGGAACATTTTGGGGGGTTTTTTTTAGGTAGGTATGGTCACTAATGGACTTCACAAGAACATGATATTCATGTCATATTGCTCTCTAAGCTGCATACACAAAAGAAAATTATCTTTCATCATCATTTCATTCCAAAGCCACACCGCACTTCAGAGAATGGTAAGTTCACCAAGTTGCACACACTACACCTGGTATGCTACTAAAGCACATTCAGGACTGTCAGAATATGACATGCAATGTTCCATAGACAAAAGATGCTATATACAGCTTTTCTAGCAGAACACTAACACAGCACTTGCTGCAATTACTGTCTCTGAAGTTCCTCACTGGACCCTCAGTACAAAGTATTGTTATGGAAACTCTGAGATATCCAGGCTGGCGTTGGAAAAAAAATAAACTTATTAACAAACCCAAAGTTCCAAAACCTAAGTTCAGCATAGCTCCCAAGGTGAAATGTAGGGCAGAGTAGAGGGGGATGCTAAAATGTGCAGTTCTTAATCACATTAAAAATTATCTACACAGGTAACTGCTCTAAATTAATCCAGATCATCAGTAATCACCTTTACAGAACTTTGAAAGTTGGACTCCTTTTACTCACCTATAAATGAGTTCCTTACCAAAACAGACACTTGGCCAAATAGCAACACATTAATATAATGTATTTTAAAGGTGTGGGAGCAGTGGTTTATTCCATAAATTCTTACATAACTCACTGATTTTTTTTGGAGGGTCAGAATGATTTGTTGGGGGTGGGGGATTGGTACGCTTTTTCATGTTTCAGCTATGTCAGTTTGAAATCCATTAATTTGTCTAGACTAAATTCAGGTAATGCCTAAGTATCTGGCTGCTGAAACGACAAACTCTAGTTAAGTAAAACAAAGCCAAAACATCTAATGTAGATAAGCATGCAGGAAATAAAGGGTGGCAGGCATATGTATAACATAGCACAACATGCAGAAAGAAGAGAGAAATTAGGAAAAAACTGTAATTTACACCAGTATGGACTGCATTTAGACTCAGACCTAACTAATTCCCACAGTGTTTAGCAAGAAAAAACCCCAAAAGTTAGTGCTTTCCCAGAAAAAACACCATGAATAGCTAATTATTTCACTACCTTTTGTAGTAAAAATCATTCTGTCCCTGAAAATTATTCTACTATAAGTACCCTTAGGAACAAAAATATGAATGAGCATCAATACCACACATCTTGTTGCTAAAAAGGGGGGGGGGGGGGGGGGGGGGGAGGTGAAGTGACAAATGGTTTAAGAACACCAAGTGTAAGGCTAACAAAAGGCAGAATCATGCATGGAGATATGTATCCAAATTAACTAAACAGAATCAGGAGATTTGGGGTTGAATTTTGGGGTGTTTTGGGGTTTTTTTAAATAGAGATATCTTACGGCAAAAATGCATAGTCCCACTGTATGCCCACAATGAAGATTCCAGTGAAGAAGACAAAAAAATTTGGGGACAAAGCTGAATAAGTCTCCTGTCAGCAGATCTGAAGGGGAATGCTCTCCTATACAAACACCTTGGATACATGGAAAAGTCCATCAGCTCTCCTCTGCTGTGTAACTTCAATGTAAACTCAAAGCAATGTTAGAGTACACAGCTACACTTTGTTATAATAGACTGGAAAGAAAAAAAGGGGTACTGATTAAACCTCTTAAGACACAAGACATCTGCAGCATTTACAAATTCCATCTGGATTTTGAATACAACCTTAGGCAGAGAGCACTGTGATTTGAGAGCCATGAACTGTGTCTGCAAACTAATTCTGTACACAGTTGGAAGAAAAAGTCATACACCAAAATTGTGGGTATTTATTTGACATCCTAATTTCGTCTAGACAAAAAAATTTCCAACTCATAAAATAAGGTAATAACATTCTGACTGGTTAATGAGACCTTTACCTTGTGCCAACCTTTTAATGGCCATTTTCTCTTTTTCAGCATGAAACCTTCATGTTTGTCTGGCTTCTGGACATTGGTCTGGCCTATTTTCAGACCCTCTATGATTTCCCAGCTGTCAGGTTCCTGGTGAAAAAGCATGAAGACACATTGATTAATTAAATGTGCACACACATGGTGAAAAATTGCACTTACAAGTGGCATAAATTCTTCAGTGCAAGATAATGAGTAGGAGCCAGGCTTTTCAATCAACCTATTTAGGTACCAAACTACATGGTCATTATATTATGTCTAGCTGTATCTCATTTAAAACTACTAAATATAAACATTTTTGGAAGTCTAACCCTTAGCAGGTAAGGTGTATAGTAACAGTGCCCTTCGTGCTATTTCTTAATCGTAAAGAAATTTAAATTTTCTGATCTATAAAGTACAAGCTACATTGGTTCTGGATGTCCCAGTTTTTCCTCCAAATCAGAAAAACTAGCAGAAGAGGTTGCTTTATTGTTGATTTTGAGTGCAGCTAGTGATAATCTACAAAGGCATTTTATGACACAGCTTCACTGGCTAATTGAGCCTCCAGAAAACTGCAAAAGGTAGGGTTTTTTTTTATTTTCCTGCATTAATTTTCACTGTATTATGAGAAATTTATAGAAAAGCTAACTAATTTTCTCTCTAGAGAAAAACACTGGTTGTATCATTTGAGATACAACCAGTTGTATGCCTTTCATGGAGCCAATTAAAGCATATTTCTGGTATACACCACTTCTTTTGCATGGTGACTGGCGCAGCTCAAGCCAGATTTACAATGTAACACAGTTAACAGGTAAAGAACTGTTGGAATTGTAAAAAGAAGAGAGGCCCGGGCTTCGGCAGCGGGGAGAAAATTGCAGTCCAAAACCAATATGGTTGATAAGAGCAAAACTCCATTTATTAGCAATCCAGAGGCACTTATATAGTATACCAGCTTTTTAACTCTTAAGTGGCTTAAAACCTATCAAAGCGAATTTCTACTTCTACATAATTGGACTTGCATTGGCAAGCTTCTACTGCTATGTTATGATTAAAAGAATTCAGAGTCCACCTCCCTTCTCTCCCAGTTAGCACATCTTATCAGTACAGCTGCATCGTTTCAAAACTCCCTCTTTGTTCCCAGCCCTGGTTTTTTTTCTTCACACAAGAATTTTCTCATGGAGAGTTTTTCTCACACACAGGCCTTTTGCTTACAGGCCTATTGCTACAGTTCTTTTATTGATCCCATAATGCTATCAATGATCCATGCCCCTGATCCTTTAATAATTGCAACAAAGAACAATATTCTTGAAGAGAACAAGACAGAGTCATGCCTGTATTTCTATACTCTTGCTACTACTGTAATCAAAAGTATTCTGCATCAGTTTAAAAATCTGTTATTGCCAGCTTCCTCAGACTATGAGGAAGCCATACTAATGTTATACTAATTATACCTTAAAAAGCTGTAAAATTGCATTTTCTCAGTTGATCTGTCATAATTCCCAGCAATGTTATGAAAAGTTATCAAGAAAGGAAGGAGGTCATGTAGCATCAAACATTTAAAGGGAAAAAAAACTTGTTTGTCTCCACATTTCCTAAAAAACTGTTCAAAGCCAAGTGCTGTCAGTCTTTCCTAACACCTCTAAATAAATTACACAGCCCTGATAACATCAATATTACTACTATGAAAATATAGTTGCAAATGTAACAGCAAATTTCAAAACTAATATTTTTAATAAGGTCTTGGTATTTTGAGAATGGTGAAAAGCTCTATCCCAAATAATACATACTGTAGTAAATTTTAATATAAATCTTTATTCAGCTTATTTTCCCCTGAATAAGCATAAACTAACTATCCTATTGTCTTTAAATGCCATACTCAAAATCCACCTTTTTTACTTCCCCATGTTTTGTTTCAATAATCTATTTCCATTCTGTGAAGGGAAGCACATATGTACTCCAAGTCCCCTGGGGCAAGCAGAGAGTCTCTGCATCTCTGCCAACAGATGCTTCACCATATTGATTTCTCCTTTAGATGATCAGCTGCAGGCATAAGTCTTTTATCTACTAGATAACATCAGTATTGATTACTTCTCAACTAGAAATCACACAATCTCATATAACTTTTCATTTAAACAAAAGGCCAGATACAGAGGGATAAAATGAGCCATTATTCAGTGCAGTGTGGATACTTGTCTCCTGCTGCATCAGTGCTACAAGCTGTTCTTAAAACCCCCTAAAAATCCTAACTGCGCCTCATCCCACGGTTTTGGAGTGTTGAGCCATGCCCAATACAAGGGTCATTATGAAGGAGAGACAAAAATGGGAAAAAAACAGTGAAATTGATATGCTTGTGGAATCCTCATCCAAGGACAATTCTCAAGTACAGCGCCAGTACTTCAGGACTTCAGTGATTCCATAGGTATTTCATGAGAAGCAGCCCAGTGCAAAGCATCATGACTGGGGGAACACAATCACAGCCTTCAGTCCCTGGGTCTGCACATGCCCCATGTATGGGGATTAAGGGAACCATTACCAACTTCTTTCTCAACTTTTGACTGCAAAATATTTATTTTCCAAATAAAAGAAAATAAACCATTTCATTTTCCCTGGATGAACAGAATATTTCCTTTTGAAAGTGTTTTACCAGGTCTGTTTCAGAACTTCAGGCATTACATTTCTGATTTTTCTTTTCCACCAAATATTCCATCACAGCATCCTCACCTTTTCAGTAACAATGTTACTTTTGGATATGAAGTATCATAAAATGAAGCTTTATGTGGAATTAGACTTGTTTAGAATCACTTATTCCAAAACTGAGGAATTTACCCAAAAAGAAGTTGACTTCAAAACACCACACACACGGCTCCACCTCTCATGAGGGTGGTGTCACAAGGGTGGTGCCACCCCTGCAGTTCCATCCTTTTCTCTGCCTCAGGAAAGAAAGTCTCAGCAAGAGCTTTTAAATTTCAAACTACCCTCAAGGGATGTTATTAGGACATATTTTTTAAACTAATATTTGTTAGGAGCAATTTTAGACTTGGATATGATTTGCTCTTCCTTAATAAGAGGATTGGACTGGAAAATTTCTCAAAGTCTTAGAATCATACAACACCCTGAGTTGGAACACACAAGGATCATCAAAGTCCCTTCTAGCCCCGTACTCTGAGATAGCAAAATTTATTCCTAGGCCATCCATGGGGAAAAAAAAAAAACAAAAAACCACCTGAATTTTGGTAATATAACATCTACTAAAGATTACTGGCTCTTCCTCCACCTCAGTTACGGAACAATGAGCTCCAGGGCAGACTCACAATATACTCAATGGTATCACTGGAATATCATGGAATCATACAAAACACTGTCCCTAAAGTGATAGTCTAACTACTTTGTAACTCTAGAGGGAAACTCACTACACAGATTCCATCCCAGGCTTTTGCTTACCTTGGATAGAGAGAGATGATCGCTTTCAAGGAACTGCTTGCTTAAAGAAGGGTCTGTGCTTCCTGAAGAAGCCTTTCGCTCCAAAATATGAACACTCTAAAAAAATAATTAAAGACAACATCATGGCTCAAAACATAAAAAACACTACCCATCCATGACTTAAATGCACAAATAGTTTGCCTTCAGAGGCAATATACTTCTCTTTCTTTATTACTGGGTTTTTAATTAATTACTCTGTTTAACCTAGAAATGATGGTGAACTAAAAAAAACCCAGGAAAGACAAGTAATGCAGTTCTTACCTACACAAAGTACTCCTAACCAGACCTATCATGTTTTCTGTTAATATACAAGACACTGAGTGCACATATTGTGCAGTCAGCACTGCCCTACATTCACTTCTTCACATAAGATATTACTGCCTCTAAAATATTCATTATCACACCTTAGCATTTTGTTACTGGCTTCTCAACTGAGATAAAGTAACTCACCACACTAATGCTTTTAAATAGATTACAGGTATTAACAAGATCAGTTACTGTGTCTCAGATGATGGGCTTGCTGGTGAACATTCATGGAATACTGTGATCTTAAACCACTGCAGCTGTTTTTACATATGACAATACTATAAAATTTTATATCTTCAAAGCATTGTAATAAAAATGAAATACATAATGTCACAACTAGTCTTGAAAAAACTGCTATTCTTAAAAGACATCTAAACATGTCTTTCTATTTTCCAGAAATGTTTCACTCCTATTTATAAAAGAAAAAGCATTTTTGATACAAGAGAAAATGACCACAACCCTCATGTGTGGATCTGCATTTCATTCTCTGGTGAAATTTTGCTGCATCTCACACTACTATTTGGCAAGAATTCTACCACAACACGTCATTAGTATCTCTTTGGAATAATATAAAACTGCTTCATTTCCAGGACATGCAGCACAATGACAAACTTGCAATTGCAATTACCCTCTGAGAAGCATATGTTTTTCTCAACTGAAAATGCCAATTAAGTTTTGTTCACAATTAAGCTTCTTTGCATTGACTGAAGAAATTACCCAGGTACCAGAGACAGCAGAAACAATCAGGGAATATAAAAGCACATACAAACAGCAGTGTAAATACTATTGTTTATACAAATTATTAAGTACACAAGGACCATAACCAAACTAAATGAAAATAAACACAGCTATTCATTTAAATGCATGTATATAACACAGACCACATCTTGCTGCAGAGCAACACACAGACCTTCATTGTTCTCTTTCAAGTTGCAACTGTGAATGAGAATAGGAAAATATGGGGAGTGTCTCTGTTGTCAGTGGAGATTAATAAGCATCCTTGCCACCACACAACAACAATTAGTATTTAATTTCAGTTCATTTTAATTAAATTTTACAGTGAAGAATGCGGAAAATCAACAGTATTATGTTATTCAAGGGTCAACCAGCAAAAAGCTTCGTCATTTATGCTTTAAAAACTTCTGATTTATTAAAGGAAGTCTAATCTACTTATTTAGCCCAGTGTATTTTACTAGTCAGATGACAAAAAAAATTTGTATGTATGTAGCACAAGTGTCTGGGTTACATATCAAGTAATTTAATAAACTAATTTGAGCTGAGAATCACAAAGTTCCTAATGATAATGATAAGCTTTCTCACCTAATAAAGGAAATGCTACTTATACACAGTATCACACTTTAACAATATACAAAAGAACCAAATTAAAATGTCTCTCGATTAGTATAATCAGGATGATTCCCAACTTTCTTGCCAGTTTTGTCTGGCAGGCAGGAATCCATCCATCCTGAGATGGAGCAATGCCCAACACAGATGTTCAGAAGGTCTCATATGTAGCAGCTGGTGCAGTTTGTTGTTACATAACTGCAATTTCATTTTGTACGATATTTAGAGAGGAGTAGCCCAACAGCCCTTAGCTTGCCAGATTTCCAGTAACATTTTCAATTAAATGATTTTAAGTCAGGAAGGTTTTGCGCCTTTTTCTTTTTTTTTAATTAGCCTTCAGTCATTACAGTTCCACTTCAGTTGAGAAATACATTATTAGCCAGCAGCACTTTAATGAATGCTGACTTATTCAACTATTTGTTTGAAAATTAGAAAATGAACACCTTTCAAATAAAATTGTCTTCTTTACATTCCTTACTTCCAGAAGTGTTGGCTCATTGTCTATATATGTTTGCTTTTCAATTCTCTTTTCTCATGACCACCATTACACTGACACAAAATCATTTCTTTAGATTTGTGACATGTCTCTAGCATAATATTAAGAGACATTACTTGGTGCAAAGTGTTTTCCAGTAATGCATGTTATTTTTCTGCAAAATTACAACTAGACATCACACAATTGCTTGACATTTTGAAAAGCAGCTAATTTTACAGTGGAAGAATTTAGTTATTTGGAATCAAAGAAATAAAAATTATTTAGATCTTGAAATTATTATCAAGGCTTTTTTTGTATTTTAACATGAAAAACAGAGTTGGTAAAGGAAGCAGTAAAAAAAAGTCTGATAAGAAGGAAGAAAGAGGCAGACCAATATAGCTTCTGGGGTTTATTTATAATCAAACCAGAAAATGAATAATAATCCATTAAACTAGGCATATCAATCAACCTGGTACTCTTATTCCTCTCATCCCAAAAATACAGACAGACAAAATCAATGTCTGCATTGCTGCATTCCAGACTCCCCTCAGGTTTCAGGATTACCTATGCACTATAGCTGGTTTCTCTTGGAGGAAAACGCCAGCACTAGCAAATTCTGTGTGTTCTTGAAAACTAATTCAACAGAATTACAAGTTTAATTCAAATTACTATGTAATTCTATTGCAAAATCTTCATCCTAACTACAATCCTTCCTTCATTTTTATGATTATCTACAACATACATATGTGACACACATTTGCCTCAAAATAGCCCTAGCAAGCCAACATATGGGGAACACAAATGCTTGTTCCACCCTGCATTTTTTTCCTTTTTTCCCCAAAGACATGAGGGAGAGGAAATTGATGGAGAAAATAAAATAGCACTATGACGTTGCATCATATTCTCATCTTCTCTGGAAGGCAAGAATGGAAAACATATTTTACAATATCCTTCCATGTATCTTGCCAATTTCTTTCCTTACTTTGGAGTTCAACGACTCATGCACCTCACTGTTCTGGTTTTGGCTGGGACAGAGATAATTTTCTTCTGAGTGCTGTTACAGTGCTGTGTGTTTTGGATTTAGTATGAGAAGAGTGTTGAAGGCACAGTGATGTTGCTGAGTAGCTCTTACCTTAAATCAAGGACTTTTCAGTTTCTTGTACTCTGCCAGTGAGGAGGTGCATGAGGAGCTGGCAGGGCCATAGCCAGGGCAGGTGACCTGAGTTGGTCCTTGGGATATTCCATACCACAGAATGTCAAGCATAGTGTATAAACTGGGGGAGTTGGACGTGAGAGGCCGATCACTGCTGGGGGATGGGCTGGGCCTTGGCCGACAGGAGGTGAGCCATTGTATTGGGCATCACATGCCTTTCTTGGGTTTTATTTCTTTCTCTCTTTCTTGTTCTTTCTTTCCCTTACAATCATTATTGTATTACTAAACTGTTCTTATCTCAACTCCCAGGTTTTCCTTTGTTTTTCCTCTGATTCCCATTCCACTGGCAGGGCTGGTCTCCGTCAGACCAGAGGCTGAAGACCCTAACTTTTGTTTACTAAATCTGACTTCCCATTAAAACAAAAGACATTCAACTGTTTTCACAGGAAAGGCAAGGAAAGAAAAGAGATTTTGAGTAAGTAGAGACAGAAAATCCAGTGACAAGTCTGACACTCATGCCTCTCCCTTCTGCTTCACTGCTTATTTACTTAATGGAATTAATTATATTTAATGCAAAGACATCTCTATAATTTATAATTTATTAATTTCCCAGAAAAAGACAAGCTGGTGAGGATTTCATCAGTTACATTGGACACAGACTCTCTGTAGTTCAGAAATGTGCACAACATGTGGTTAACAATTAATGAAAACGATCTGATGGATCGTTTCGGTTGGTCATAGCATTCTAGCAGTCTTCAACACCCATAACCATGGGGCCTAGGCATACACTGTCCTATGACAGCAATTCAAAATAGAGCTTTCCTGTCTGAGTTTTTTGTACTGTTCTTTTTCAATCCAAAGTGCTAACTAGCGCATCTTTTATTATTTGCTATTCACTGGAATTCTTTTTGCAACCTAGCAAAACTGTGTTCTTATTTGAATTCCATTTAGTATGAAGTGCAATGTTTAATCACGTTCTCTCAATTAAAAAAACCACTATTTTCCAGTTATCTGAAACACAGCAGAAGCAGTAAGGTAGACACAGACTTGACTGCATATGACAATTTTTACTACCTTCTAAACAAGCTGTGATACATGCCGAGTTAAGCTGCAATATTATTTGCAAAGGCTGTATTATTTTCAAGGTTATAACCTTGAAACTTGCTTTTATCTTCAGCTGCCTCTCAGCCAGCTCTGGCTTTCCCCCATTAATGTTGGAAGAAAGACAGACTCTTGAATATAACTGTGAGGGAAGAGCGAGGGCAAAGCAAAACAACCATACCTCATCAATACATTTCTTCTATCTTCTAGCACATTTTTTTAATTTTTATAAAGCAGTCATGGTCCTATTCTTATCCTCAGTCTTTTCTATTGGCACTGCTCCACAGCTGTTTTCAGCAATCTCAGCTATCAGCTAACTGACAAAGGAACTTCAAAATACTTCGTGAATACCACACACAGTTAATATTTTTCTTCTTACTGTAACACATGCTCAGCTTGTACAGAAATGTCTCTTTGTAACCTTTTTACTGCAAGACAATATGCAGCTCTGTAGCATATGTATAATATCCAGGTACGTCTGCCTGCTTCTTTCCTGGGATATGCAAAGTACACCCTTCTTGTATAACAAAAATGTCAAGGATTTGTTAGCTCAGGAGCTGTCTGTCAGCCCTTTCCAGAACTCCAGCTTTGTATTGTACTTCACGTCAATGCTTTTAGGCTCTGGAAGCAAGGAAGACTTTGCTATTCAAGGTACTTTTCAACAAATTCTGAAGACAAATAAGCTCTTGCTCCGATGAAGATCTTCTTGGAGGGAATCATTAGCACAACTGGATAAAGGAGAAAAGAGCTACCTGTCATTGTAACAGCAACCTTCCTTTTGCCAGAACGATGGTTTGGAACAACTACCAAGTCACAGCCTCAGTGTCAATGACAATCTTCTCCCTTTGCACCTACCTTAAGATAGTGCAAACAGTTAAATTTACAGTGTCTGACAGAGAGAATTCAGATTTTAGCTAATGATACAAAGCTTTTTTTATGACTAGTGAATAATCACAATTAAAAGGCTTGATATTTTGTTAAATAGTCTCAGGCTAGCAGTTCATTTTAATGATGCTGAGATAGTTAAAGAAAAAAGGAAGGAAAATAAAATTACATACACAAAAGAAAATCATTACTTGATATGTTAATTTTTTCATGAATGAAAACATTCTAGACATGAAAGGGAGTCAATGTTAACACAAATAATAAATGAAAAAGCTGGACCTTCCTTAAAAAAGTGCATAGGTTCAGAAGAAGAGAGACCTTTCTTCTTGTGACTCTCTTTCACTTCTTCCTGTAAGCAACCTACTTAGCCTTTCTCAATATCCTTTAAACTTCAATATACACAGTATAAAAATATAGGAGATAGGAAAAAGAGGGGGTTGAAAAATTTTTAATCTGATTTTTTTTTTACATGAAATATTATTCTACTAGGGAGGAAAAAAATTTTTATGTAATCACTTCATTTTCAGTTCCACACTAGAGTATTTAATA
>NW_008238358.1:3984048-3995959 GCF_000691975.1 Corvus brachyrhynchos
AAAGAGAGGTGTTGGAACAGCAAATAGCATTACTAAGGCACACAGTTATTCTGTCTAATACATTTGTATATTTTGAATGTGGATAATCCCAATCACACAGGAGTGTCTAGAAAACAGAAGCCTCCATATCATACCTGCCATCACCCTCCCTCTTCACTTTTGTGCATTTCCTCTCCACTGAGGAAATGAAAATACAATCATGGTTCTCTTTCTTCTCCCCCATTTGTTTCCCAGAAATCCTCAATGGCACTTCAGAAGAGTTGCATTTCTTCCTTCCAAATTCGTGTGTATGTTGCACTTCGAGTTTGTATCCTCAAGGATGAGACATGCTTATGTAGGACATGTATGCATGAAGGGAAAAAAATGAGACAAGAGGAATGCAAAAGTGACCATGTTCTGAAAACACCACCTTAAATTATCTGTCAAAATTTACATGGGTAATTAAGCTTTTATGAGAGCAATTTCCCTGGTTTTGTAATAGAAGATAGCTACAGGCACCATTTCTAATCAAACTGACATATTTTTTAAAAAATAAATCTTTCTTCATAGCCCACATCTGAACTTCAGCATTCTCCATGGAACCTGTAAAGCACTCCTAGAGGTAGGGTAACTGAGATAGCAATGTTTATGAAGCTCAGAGAACATGTACACACAGCCCCCTGGGACAGCCTGGTATGAATGCTATCACTGTCTCTCCTTGACTGTTCCAGACCATTTTATCTCTTCAAAGCTTTAAGGCCAAGTCTTTCTTAGGAAGAGACAGCATCTCCATCTATTAATCTCCAGGACTGCGCTCTGATCTTGTCTCTAAACCAGTGAAGATATTACAAAGGGCAGGAGAAGTCATGATCCAAGTATATCGAAAAATGGACTGGAGAGGCCCATCCTGTGCACGTGGACAGATGTACATCTTCTGTTTGCTGTCTATCTCTCAGGTAAATTCTAGACAGAAATACAGGCACGATATGAAGGACATCTGCTGTGTGTCTGCAGGCTAGCTTCACACACACAGCCAGCCTGATGTATCCAGGGGTACTGGGATCCGGGGCACGTGCTGCTGCCAGTGTATGCCAACAGCTCTGCCCACAAGGATTCCCAGTGCTGGAGAATGTCTCACACTTTCAATGCACCCATCAGCATCAGTACTTGGGGGTCTGCCTTACCATTGGGATCAATCTGTACCCATTCCCTCCAAGTATCACTTGCAGGGGGTTCCTATCCCACCCCTGGACAAACCTGTAGTCCAGAGAGCTTCACTTTGTAAGTTTAACCACCTTCTGAGTTCACTCATCAAATTACCCATTTGAGTGATAAAAATCTAACAGATCTGAGATTTATGATTTCATTTAAAACAAGCACTATGGCATTGAACCTAATGTAACATTCACGTGAGTATTCTACAGCTTTAAAAGTTACATCGCTTCAGACATTTTATCAGACACTGAAGTAAGACCCACTACCTTCCAAACCTAAGGAATGTTTTCACACTCTGTCAAAGGCACAGGGAAAAAAAATGTAGAGTAGCAGCAACTAATCAAGTTAAAGAATAATTGCATGTTTTTGTTAACAATTTTGGCATTTCATTCTTCGGCTCCCTCAGAACATTTGCTTGCTCCAGTGAGTTGTTGCTTTTGAAGTACTCAACACTTCCTTCTCTAATCCTGCTTCAATAGTTTTATGTGAAGAAAGTTAATTAGGAAAGCTAGCAAAAGAGAATTACATCACTGTAACAACAGTACTTGGCATTTAGTAGCCTCTTTAGTTTGAAACTCTCAGAGAGGTTAATAGCTATTATTAAATAATTCTCACAAACAACTGCAAAGTAAAAAGGCTTCTAAAAGTCTATGCTTTGCTACAAAGCAAAGCTAGGAGTAAAGCTGCATGTTCTGAGGTCTGTATTATGTCCACCAGACAACTATCCATCCTTGCCTTTCCTACTTTTTAAGTCACAGAGAGACAGAAACAAGTGAAATTTACAGGTAACCAATAAGAATATTTTTCCCAGATGTCACATCAGTCTGACAGCTGTGAGCAAGCATGTAGGCTGCTACCCACCTTCAGAATAAAAAAGGTACATAAATGTGCTCAGACATCTCTTCCACATGGAATATATTAGGTTATATCACATCACAATCTTGTATGCGCAGCACTGTCAAAGCATCTACAAAATGGTGATACCCACCTTAGGAAACACCACTTTCAGGAGACTACTTCGATGAAATACAGTGGTTGTAAAAAGCTAAATAGGCATTTTCTAGTGCAGACCTTTAGACAAGACCAGAGCCTTGGAATTGCGCTCTGCTTCTAAATTTCATGGCCAGGTAAACATCTTCAGCCCAAACTCAGTCCTTTGTGAATACCTTGTGTACACCCCTTCTATTAGTCAATACTGCTTGTACAGAAGGGAAAAAAAACCAACCCAAAACAAACAACAAGCCATACTAAAATCTGAAAAGCAGACTGCTGCTGTGGAAAATCTTTCTTCCTCTTTCTTCAAAGCCCCCACCTCTCACTCTTTACAAATAGCTAAAAGACAATAATTGTTTGAAATATGAAAGCTCTCCTAGTAGAAAGGTGACAACACAAGGCTAAATGCTATAGGACTAAAAGCTTTCCTTCTTTTGAGATTGCTGTGTAGGAAAAGAAGCAAGGATTTGTTGAAAAAGCAAACTGATAAACAAAAACACAAAAAGAGCAAGAGAACAGCTGATCGTCTCTCCCCCATGAAAGACCAAAAAGAAAATTAAGACATTACAAGAGAAATCCTCACACAATATAGAAGACATTGCTACATCCATTTTCATATCATGCATTAGCTAGCTTTTAGGTGGTGGTCAGAAAGGTCAAAATCTCCCCTTTGTTCACAGTTTCAATATGATTACTCTCCTTCTGTATCACTCCCTCAGTTTAGCAGCCTGAGGTCAGGCTCCAATTTGCCAAACTGCACATTATTAACCCTATGATGTATTTGCTTCTTTCTTCTCAGCACAATATTCCTACCCACACACTGCAGAGAATATATAATGTATTACACTCTGCCTTATGAGTTGCATACTTAGTCAATAAATAAAATACAGAATATTTTTTATGAATATAAAGAACTTACACCCATAAAATTGAATATACAACATATGATTTTATCATATGCAGCTGTACTTCTAAGAGTTGTTAGTTTTCCTCCATTTTGCTGTGCAGCAGTATATAGCTAGCCTTTTCAGAGTTTCATAAGGGATAAAAAACAGGAATCTCCCTTGTCAGCATGGCCCACAAAATAGGCTATCAGAATTGCACTTTTTATGCTACCTTTTGTACGAAGACTCTTCTTGACAGTGGAAGTGACAGGTTTTGTGCTCTGCAACAGTTCCACACTAGGAAAATCTGCTGCTGCCCCCTTCTGAAGTATTCCTTATCAAGGGTACCACAACTGCCTTCCCACTCTATTCAACTAAGGGGCTAAACAGAGCAGGCTGTTTCTGGGCCTTCTACTGTCTAACCATCCAAATTAAACACGGTTTTAATGGAAATGAATGACAAAAATCTGAAATCACTTTCTTAGCTATTGCTGGCTTCATTAGTCTATTCATTTATCTATTACTCAGTCATGGAGCCTGAAAATTGGCAATGTCAAAGCTTTTGTCTGCTAATTCTCTTAGGTGATGTATATTGTACAAATAAAAAAGCTACAGTAAAATACCAGCATTATATACAGCACGACATTTTCCACTCTCCCTGAAATGATTTCTCATAGTCATGTTCACACTCATTCAGCCTCCTGCACCATAATTTATTGGGAAACTGTTCCATAATTGCTGGTATGACTTTAACAAGAATTATATTATGAGAATGCTTCAGTCATTAACCATCCAGAAATAGCCAGTGTTATCCTGACATATGACAATAAAAGCTACATTGGCACTTCATCCAGTCATATCAATTTCCATATTCATCTATATTACCAATTTAGGAAGGGTGCTTTCCTACTAGCTGCTCTGAAGAGTCCAAGGAGGCAGCAAGACACAATTTTAAAGACTTTTCAAAGTAAAATCCAACAGCCCCTGAACCAAAATCCCATAACCCCTAGCTATCATTGTGTTTGGGCAAAAGCCTATGGAAACCAAGACATACAAAATAATACCACAAGCAAAGAAATAAATTAAAAATGCAGTTGTTACACTGGATGGTAGGATGAAATGGATGTTTTAATGTGTCTCCATGCAGAGAGGAAATGTGCATGCTCCTTTCCCTGGATGTAGCACCACTGCACTTCATGCCGCGTTGCACGCTGCAGTTCTTTCTGCAGAAGAAATTGCTCAGCCATTCATTCTCCCACCTTTAACACTGAAAGCACTAAGGCAAAAAAGCAAACGCCTCAGAGTAGCCCTTCCAGTCCACATTTACATGCCTAAGTACATCGTTAAGCATCATCACACTTTATGGGATCCTCTGGATGCATCACACCATCAACATTTATAGCATTATTTTAAAATCATGCTTCACGTTTCCATGATCAAATATGGACCTAAAGTTAAGCATCCATTTCATTATGATGACAGGTATACCTTGCTCTGTACCGTTGCTATGGTAACAGATATGGTAGCCATTAGATTTATGGTAAAATGTATTCCCAAGAGGTAAATTTGGTTTTTAATTCCTAGTTGCATGGTTATGTCAAATTACCTAATTACAAAGAAAACTCAGATAATATGCTCTTAGCTGAGACCAGCAGCTCCTGAGACTCTTGCATTTGCCTTCTTTGGGTTTAAATGTAGGAGATAAAATACACTGATGCTTTAAAAAAATGACGTCAAAATTCTTGCTCCAGATGGAACTAATGAAAAATTAAGAGGTTATATCCTAACCAAGACTTAATTAATTGAATAAAGCTATCCAAAATCCTGTACACTATGAAAGGGAAAATATTATCACCTGTGAGAAAACACTTTTTGGATTTACTTAAGCAATGGAAATTATTTAAAAAATTACACACACATTTCCTGCCTGTTATTAACCATACATCAGAATTCTTCTCCTGATTTAACATTTTAAATGTACCTTGTGGTGAGATTGTTTACATTCAAAGCTGTAAATTTTACAGTTTGCATTAAAAATCCTCAGGCTTCAACATTTTCAAAAGAGGTAAGGGAAAAAACTTCCTCAGCAGCAGCTGAGAAAATAGTATCAGAGCTGCCAAACAACTAGCTGAGAAAATATTCCTAAGCCGTTCAAGTAAATGCATAGTACATCAAATTATTTTAGTTTTTTTTAATTATTTGCCTCTTTTCCATGGATCAAATTTCAAAATATGTTTCTGTTCTAACCAATTTTTCAGTATCAACCTTTTCATTTGTAAAATATACATGTAAGAACATATATGAAATCTAGTGGATAGCTCTGATACTTTCTGAAGTGCTCCCACTGATATTGTGGCCAGATTGTACAGCCAGCCCTCAAAAACCCCCATTTAATTAATACAGTCTTAATCTCAAGCAGATCCTGGAAAAAAGATGCATTACATCCACATAAACAAGAGTCTCTTAATGGAAGTCTACCACAACCAGACTAGTACTCTATGAGATAGTACAATCAGGGTTAATTTGTAGTAAAAAAAATAATATTTAAAACGTTAGGTGTTTACATAAAGGATGAACAAGATGATATTTAAACTGAATTACCACCTTCTAAAGTGATAATGCATCTCTGTTGTTAGATTTACAAAAAGAGATATTCATAGATGACACAAAACAAATTTATGTAACGGTAGGTTTCTGCTGCCAAAAAAATCACTTCCCAAAAGACTTCAGAGCATGTTTCCTACTTGTCCATGTGATTATACTTCCCGTTCCAGTGCTGTACATAGTGCCCATGTTGTTTTTAAATCTTTTTTAAACCACTTTAGAAAATGGAAGAAGTAAATTCAAAAACTCAACAGTTTTTGGCTGTAGTGATATCATCCAATGCTATAAGCAAGCAAATCCAGAGCTAGCAAGAACTAACAGCCACATGACAGGAATAAAAGTATCATCCCACCAGATGTTACAAACAACTAGAGCATTTCCTTACCTGCCTCCTGTCTCTCTGAGACGATGACGAGGAGGAGGCACTTCTATGTGATGGAGTGGATGTTTTGTGAGCTGGAGATATACTCTTCTCCTCTGAACTCATCTTTGCAGCAAACTTGTATTAATGATCTTGTGCTCTTATCACTCATGTACAAAAAGGCAAGGGATAGTCTTCTGCATCCTTCTGTTTCACAGTTTATGGACAGCCGAAGAGGAAGTCAGTCTCAGCTGAACTGCACCGTAATAAAGAAAAATGTGAGAGAAAGAGTGAATGAACATACCCTCGCTCCAAAGTAGCTCTGCAGCAAAGGAATCTGTTGACTATTTAATCCAACACATCTCCCAGTCTTTTACTCCCCTTCCCAACAACTACCCAGTACAAATACAAATGCGTTGTTCTGCCTTCTCACAGAATATGAAAAAAGTAGTATATTATTTCAAAAAACCCTAAGGAAAGGTTTAAGTAATTTGCAACAATTGTCAGGCAAAGTTTACAAGTCCTTGATAATGGGGCATTATCCTGCATTATATCACAACATTATCAAGTAACTCCTCAGGACTTCCCTTAGAGCACAGATACCACTGAACACCCCATTATAATCAGCCCCTTGTAAGAATCCTGCAGTTAGATTAAGGACTCTTCAAGTATTTAAAAACCAGGTCCCTCTCTCAAAGGTGGTGCCCTCACCTGCAGTATCAAAGGCTTTACTGAGGCAGGGGGAGTGAGTGGCTGGGGGGCATCTGGCTGCTGGCCAGGGCTCACCCACCCCAGCGCAGGGAGCATTCCCTTTACTGTTTATTCAGCCACTGCTAGATACGTCACTGCTTTACAAATACTAGAAAATTTCTCTCACTTGTTTCTCTCCACCCAAACCTTTCATTTCCTCCCACAAACAGAACAATAGATACTTAGAGCAGCACAGAGGATATTTGTGTTAATAAACAGTCAAACACTACCTGTCAAACCCCATCAAAATTCTGCAAGTACATCATGAAAGTCCAGGAATGGAGTTAACGCTTCTCCATGTTTAACAGATCACCGTGATCTTACTTCAGCTGATACAGCGTCTGATCTTCCATTAACCTTGGATAAAATTATTCTCTGAATGAGATGTTAGCTGCAGGCAGATGATATATCTTCTCCACTGCCCTCCTAATTTTGAAATAGTGCCCTTCCCCATTCGCTGTGATGACAGCACACCAAGGGTCAGCACAGCACAGCTAGCTGCAGATGGGTGTGGAGAAAGGTGCTGTCCTGCACCATGTTAAATCAGATCAGGACAAAAATACATTAACACTCAGACATGACTGCACACTCAAGAAATGATGCCATATTGAAGACAGAGCTCTAGCTTCTCCAGACACAATAGGTATCCATGCAATAAATCATCCTGAGCCCAGATACTCACACAGAGGCAGCTAAATAATTATTTACATTGTGCCACCAGTTTCTGAATACTGCACCCTAAGAAACATGCTCCTGCTAGAGCCAAGATCTGTGATGACTTGAAACAGACACCTTTTCTGCTTGCCGTACTAAGGGAAAGTGGAATGACTTCACTTTATTAGTTATCAGTACTTTTGCAAGTATGACTATCATCCATATCTTATGAATGAGCTTCAGTCTCCATCAAGGAGTCTCCCATAGAATTACAAATCCCACATATTACCCACAGAGTCCACACAGCATCCCAGTGACATGAGTGGGAGGACACGGCTGTTCCAACAGCAAAAGCTGCCCACATTCCCTGAACATCTTGGCAAATTCTGTATCCTTTTCAGGATGACAAGCTCCTGCTAGAAGAAGCCTAAGAAGATGGGTTAGGCTGTAGCTGCCAAAGCCAGCTACAAGAAGACAAAAGTTTGCAGGAAGAAAGAAACAAGCTGCACAGCACATTTTTTTCAGAACTTCAGAGAGAAAACATAATGAAAATGAACCCAAAGAGAGGCTTTTCCTTCTATCCTAGCATACCAGGGACTGCTGGCCTAGTTTAACAGCATTTTCATACCCTACAAATGCATCAGGGAAATTTTAGCCAAAGAGGTGTACCAACAGGGATATCTCAAGGTCTATACAATGTTCATTTAAATAAAAAATGCAATTACAAAAATCAGAACAAAAATATAATCCTAGTTCACAGAGCTGTGCAGAGCACTTGAGTTATTTAATAGGAAATCTGCAGTCACTTTCAGCTATGAGGTCACTGAATTTTTTTTTTAGCAGAGTAGCCTTCAGGCAAATGAAAATCAAACCCTTTTTAAAACATCTGATCTTCACTCAGTTGACTCATGTGGAAAAAAATTATATTTAGTAATAGCACAAAAGGACAGTGGTCTGGCACTTCAAGTGTGTTCTGAAGGCTGTCTGGAAGCAGTAGCTGCTGTTGTAAGAAGCAAACAAGCAGTACACAAGGAAAACAGTTCTCTAAATAGCTGCCAAGTCTGGGATTCTGTCAAGTATGGACTTTTTCTTTTGAAAGGTATTAAAAACAAAAGTAATGGCTTACACCTGAGCCAAGCTCCACAGTGGTTCTCTTGAACTCCCCAAGGACTAAGAGCTGAACCTAACCAACAACTTGTTCAAACCACACCAACTTGTGACCAAAACAAAAATGCCACAAATACAAAACCAGCCCCCTTCACACTACAAGAAGCAAACGTTTCTTCTTGCCCTATTTCACAGCAAAAATAGCTTCAATACTAAACTACTATTACTTATATATAGGAATATATATAGGAATTTCAGTTCAGGAAGTGTAGTTCAGGGTTAAAAGTCAAAAAAAGACAACTGGAATATTTGAGAAATCATGCCATGTAAACAAACAAAAAGATGTATTTATACAACAACAACAACAAAAAATGTAAATCAGCAAGAGTTAGCACGGAGCTCTTTCTTATTGTTCTTGAACATTGAATTTGGATTCTTTCTATATAGCTAAGAGTCTATCTACCAATTTTGGCTTAAAATTTGGGCATTAGATCTTTTTTAGAGCATGTTAGAAGGAATAAATCTAGTGGAAATGACATAAAGAGATGCCAGTCTCTCTGTAACTATGACTGAAGCAAACAATTAGAAACCTAATTTTTGGCCAACGAATTGAATTTACCAAAATGAAAACGATGCTTTTGAAATATTTTTCACAGGCATTTTCCATCAATCACTGGAAATTTTGCTATTGATTTCAATGGGAACAGAAGCAAGCCATATACCATGGTAGTATGTTTCTAGAGAGTAACAGAAAATCTAAAAACACATTCAAAAACTATGATGTTGGGATTTGGGTGAGTGGGGATGACCTCTGGTAATGATGCATTTGTTCTGATACTGTTTCTTGACAAGTACAGGGCAAATTTTATTATCCCTTTACTTCACAGCAAAAATATCTTCAACCTGGAAGTGTTTTAATCGATTTCATCAGAAATCAATCAGAAAAAAAATAATGACAAAGACAAGGGTAACAGCATTGGCTGCTGGTTATTAATTGCTGCATATCCAAGTAATATTCAACTTGTAGGCTGCATTTTGCACACACCAATTAAATCCCTCATAAACTGCTCAAAACCACCTGTCAGTTCAGGACCCTAAGTTGATTCAGCCCATCAAATGGGGCAGGGCATTGGCCTGCTTGAAAGCTGCTTTGCCCCAAGTTCCCAAGGCAGGGGATTCATTCATTGCTTCTAGCACACAAGAAGAGACAGACTGCCTCTAATGCAAAAAGCAGACACTGCAGAGAGGTTTTGGCCATCCAAAAGTATCAGTGGCCCGAATGGGAGTTTTGTCCTCAACTTCTTTTTATTGGCATCTCAACTATTTTGAATTTAAAACATGATAATTATCTACAGGTTCTGCAGTACATTGTCTTTTAAGTTTACTTATTTTTTATGTAAGGCAATGTATATAGAAAAGTAATATGCCCAAAGTCAAGGAGAGAGCAAGTCTCATAAGCAAAACATGCAGTGAGGCCTCTGATGCATAAGGAAAAATACCATGTGCCATGATTTTAACATCCTCCAGATGAAACAAACACCTATACCTAATTCTATACATAAAGGAATGCAAAATTACCGTACAGGAATGACAAAAAGAAATTATTTAAGAAATATCCGAAAGATTCTTTATTGTACAGTTAAAAAATCGTTTCTACTTTCTTAAATCTCTGGTATTGAATATTTCTTCTATAACTGAGAGCTATTCCACCACTTTCTTGCAGTTCATCCCTACTATACTTTTTTTAAGCTAGAATTGAATTTGAGATAGTGTTTTCTCAATAATGTTTTTGTGCTGGATTTCAATTGTTACAACTTGTCTGGGCCTGGGGGGAAAAAGCTATGGATTCCCCATTCCTCATGCTTTCTCTGCTTCAACTCAGATTTGGATATTCTTTACTATACAGTAATTTTTAGCTCATTTATTCTCAGTTCATTAGTGGTGTGGTTTGGGACTTTTGCCGCCACCCTCTGCTGTCTTAAATCAAGCATTAAACAGATCTAGAAAAAATTTCATTCTTCATTTCTTTTCTGTCCTCAAAGCGTTACTGTCTCTTTCTGTCTAAATAAACAAAGGAAAATTACACACTTTATTTTTCATATTGGAAACCATTCATGTTTACACTAGAGATATTTTGCTTACCCAGAAGTCCTGTTATCATATGAAACAAAATTATTTCAAACACATTAAAATAAATGACCAATCCACTACCAGGCTGTGGAGTGTGATTATTTTTATATCAATGTTAGGCTAAATAGCTTGAAAGACAAGGAAATGCTGAGAGCTACTTACTGATTTCTCATCACCTTATATCTTAGGTTACCATATGTTTGATTCAACATCCCTCCGAAGTATTTCCTGGAATTTTGTATATTGAACTGCTCAGTAGTATCAAAATACTGAAGGAGACACTGGATCTCCATATAAAAATTCATTACTCTTCATTTTCTTCAATGAACAAACTACAGGTTGCACAGATTGGCATTATCTGAAACTTCATTTTAAAATTGAGTATTTTTATGCTACTTGCTAAAATGTTAAAAAAGAAAAGGCAGAGGGGGAGGAATAAAATGGAGACAGGCTATTTTTACTAGGGTGGAAAAAAAATTTTTTGAATGACATGAGACAGTGTACCAGAGAGCAAACTGGGCAAAGACTTGGAAACACAAGCTGTATAAACCACTCAAAATAATTGGGCGATGCAGAGGAAAAAAGCAGCGTGTGGAATTGAATATAAGCAAGTTAAAGGGTAGGAATATTTGGCTATCATGCTTTACAAGCCTCCGCTGTATGGCAAGTCCACTGACACTGAATAGGAAATCTCTGTCCTGTCCCAAAATCTAAAAATTGTCCAGCAAGCCTGGGGAACTGCATCAACTGCAGCGTGGTTTGTGAAAAAGCTATTAGCAGAAATGACGAAAACATACAAATGCGGAAATTGCATAAATCCAGAGTTATGAATAAATGCATGTCATATAAAAGATAAATTAACGTTCTCACTCGGTAACTCAAAATGAAGTCTGGACTCAAATAACAGACTGCTGTAATAAATGTTATGTTGCTTCTCACTCTGATTGAGTCTTTTCTGCAAGAGTGCCCAGAATACTTCAGAGAGTGTTTAATATCTTGTGTGGTATTGGAGTAATTTGAGAAGACAATTTAGAGCGCTGAGATGAATCTTTAGACATAAATGAAACAAAAGTATGCAATTGTCACTGGCATTCATTCAAGCAAAACATTCAAACTGATCAGGGGCTGCTTTTCACTTGGGAAGGAAGAGGTTTTCTGTGATGCTGTGTGGCTGGGTAACACAGTCATTCGATATTCAAGCATTCACTGAAGGCCAACCTTTGTTCTCATTTAA
>NW_008238358.1:3995981-4025783 GCF_000691975.1 Corvus brachyrhynchos
TTCCCTCTCCACTGCTGACCTTCCATGCAGGAAAATCATAACCACACTTTTGTTACAGTACAGGAATGTTGCAAACACAAAAATATAATGGAAATAAAACTTCCCAATGCAGTAGCAAAGTTGTGGTGATTTAATAGACCACTTGTGGGAAATAAGCAATTTGTCATTTTTCTTTTTTAACAAATAAGAGAACCAATCCCTTTACAGACACTATTTGAGAATGAGCCACATCACTTTAGGAAAGTATCAACTTTTTAAGAAAAGGTTTTCACTGATTCATTTTAAGTTTTATTTGCAGACCTCTGAGCAGTGAATTTTAAATCACTGATTCAAAGCTAGCAAAACAACATTTGATCTAAGGGAGCCACTAATGATTTATTTTGAGGTCCAATATTTATAAGTAGGAATAAATGAGGTGCTACAGGAAAAATGGGAAATCTATATAGCACTAAATGATTTTTAAGGTAGAAGATATCAGAATTCATATGACTGTGTTACCATTGCTCTTTTCAGGTATCCTTATGAAAATGTACTTACCTATTCTCAGGCATGCCTAACAACCTTGGCATATGCAAAGTCTCAATCTGATATTATATACAGAAATGCCTACAGTGTCTAAATACTGCCATAAATCATTCTCTATCCCATATTCAAGATGCTCTAGATCCTGCCTATAGCTAGGAAATGAGTCCCATGCAGCATTATCCCTGGAAAGGAGCTCTGATAAAGACTAAGCTGCTGCACTTAGCCCAATTTGCAATTTCCATGATCATGAAATCATTTAGGTTGTAAAATATCTTTAAGATCATGTCTCAAGACCTTCAACTCTATGCAAATGTTGCAGGCTTGGAAATAACTGTCTGGAAAGCCCAGTGGAAAAGGACCTGGTCAACAGCCAGCTGAACATAAGCCAGTGTGTGCCCAGGTGGCCAAGGAGGCCAGTGGCATCCTGGCCTGTATCAGGAATAGTGTGGCCAGCAGGATCAGGGCTGTGATCATCCCCTTGTACTCGGCACTGGTAAGGCCACACCTTGAATCCTGTGTCCAGTTCTGGGTCCCTCACTAAAAGACAGACATTGAGGCTGTCCAGGGAAGCAGTGGAGTCAGCATCCCTGAAGGTATTTAAAAGACATACAGCTGCAGTACTTGGTGACATGATTTAGTGGTGAACTTGGCAGTATTAAGTTGTGTTTGCATTCTATAACCTCACAGGTCTTTTCCAAATGTAATGATTCTGTAGTCCTGTAAATGGCAAATTATACTGATCAAATTGTGAGCAGCTGATAATCTGCCTGAGATCATGGTGTTGATCAGCAGCCTCTCTACTGCAGGGTGATCAAGGCATGCAGTCAGCCTTTCTCCTACAGTCACTTCACTGCTGGGCTTCAGCAGAACTCTGCTATCTCGCGTTTGCTTACAAGGCTTACTGCGTGGTTAGATGTGGGCACTCATCTCCTTCACCTCATTGATTACTCTGCTTGCTAATTTAGCTAAATCTATAACTAGACATACGCAGTAGCAATGCAGCCACTAAACTCAACTGGTAACAACCCCAAGGGGTTTTATGTCTTATTTCATATGAGGATAGACAAGAGCAGCACTTACCCATCTTACAAGCAGTTTCCTGCAAACTCTTTCAAGATTAAATAGTTAAGTGGTTAAGACACAATGTTTATGTCAATAAGAGCAAAGTCTAAAGTAGCACTGTCCTTAATTAGAATACCACTTCTTCTTGACTGATTGATATTCAGTAATGCGGTGAAAGTAATGGAAAAAAACCCCCGTTTTTCATAGATGTCACGTTTTACAGCCCTACATTTCACAACCTCCCATGACAAGCATTTGTTGCAAGAATTATCAAGGAAATTAAAATGAATTAACATGGTGTTTCCCAAAAGAGTAACTAAGTTTATTCAATGAAGTGGTTTTTAAAGCCCTTAGGCTTTGTTTTTGGTGCTCAGGTTAAGGGGTGGTTTTAGTTTTGTGGTTTTGGTGTGTTGTTTTTTGAGGGGGGCAGTGTGCAGGTGAGAAAATCTTGTCAGTTTTTAGCTTTTAAGGTCTACTTCAGTATGTAATCTCTACATCTTACAGAGCTTATTCCACCGGAGACTGCAGTACCAGCAAACACTGAGACACAATTATTTCATGTCATCCTTAACAGAACGTAGTGTGCCCCAACACTTGGTATGATTTCTTTGTCATTATAATTTTTTTCCTGAGCAGCTAGTCCAAGTATGTCTCAATAATATAAAGACTAAAATTAGTATTAAGAAAATCACTTGCATGGGCATATATTTGTGTAAAATACACAATTATGACAGACTTCATCAAATAGATGGATGAGGTCAAAAAACAGATAATCAGATTCAGACAAGAAGAGGACAGTACAACATCTGCCTTTTCTATTTTCTGCTTGCCTACACGATTAGGCAGGGCTTCCTTCCCTTCCAGAGGCCCCAAAGCATTCATAGCAATTAGTGAAGTCCCAGAATGTCCAAACCTCCAGTTTCGATGACAATTTCAAAATAAACCCTCAACTCATTCGCAGCCTCTGAGGATTGCCTCACTAGCTGATGCGATCCCAGGATTTTCATTAGGAAATCTTTGTTGTTCCGTGTTCCTCAGGCTATTACAGTAATAGGGCACTATTGATTTGTATGGCATGGAAATGTTTTGCATAGTACAGAGTCAGCATTATCAGCCTCTGTCATATGCATTTGTAACAGACTGCTGTGAGCAGAGGGTTCAGTGTGTACACAGATTCACAAATATATAAATACAAATGTGGAATATATACCAGTCAAGCATTAAACAGGAAAAACTAACTGATGGACATTACCATCCTTTCCAGACACACCTAAATCTAGGACATCTTTTTCAAAAAAAGAAAAACAAAGAAAAAGAAATGGAATACACGCTATAATATCCCTTTTTTAAACTGAAAATATCGGTGGGGAATTTTTCATTTCCATCCAAACTTTTTCAGAGAACCACATTTTTCAATTAAAAAAAAAAAAAGCCAAACATTTTAATCAAAACTCAGGAAGTACTTTAAAGAATGAAACGTTTTCATGCATCCTGCTTTTTTTCATGGGAAAAACCCTCAAAATTTTCAACAAGCTCTTAAAAAAAATAAAAACCAGAAACCATTTTTTTCCTTATTTTAGTAATTAATTTTTTCTTTACCACTCAGCAACTTAGACAAAAGAAAAATATATTAGAACCCTCAAGACACTTCAGCTGCTTTTTGATGAAGTCTCAACTGAACAGTGATCTATAGCAAAGAAACTAATTTCCCTTATAAAAGAGCTATAAAATGTTTTCACAAAAATTGTATTAATCTTTCAGAGCATGGGAGCCTAAAAGTTTCTTGTGACCCTTGAAATCCATGTTGTCTGGCTGCATTTTACTGCCATTCGTTTATTAAGCTATCCCTTGTTTCTCTGAATGTTTTATTTCCACTACCACACAAACATTGCATTTTTGCAATATGTTTCAAGGCTACCAAGTAAAATTTTGATTCACAGCAAATTAAGAGCTGCCTATTTTACTGATTTTGAACATTATCATCATATGTTTGTAGGAAGAATATAAAAAAAAAAATCTGCTGTCTCAATATAAATGCAATGTGTTTACGGGAATGAATAAAAGACATTAATTGATGGAGTTTGATCAGGTCATGAAGAACAGAGAGAGGAGACACAAAACTGGCAGATTAGTCAGAGCTTCCACCATCCAAGGTTTTTGGGGTGCTACATGGAAGGTCACATCCAGAATCAAAAATCAGAATGCAATTTTATTCTTAGAAGTAATTAGCTTGACAAACAATAAAGAGATCACAGCTGCACAGGATAATACAGTTAATGGCTTATACATAATCTGGGAAATATTGAGAAGGAATAAGGAGGCTGTATTGCCTCTGTGACTGCTACTAAATCACTGTGTCCAGTTCTGCTGTCAGCGTTTCAAAGACATTCACAAATGGGTTCAAGAGAGAACCATAAGCATGACCACATGATTGAAAAACATCGCTACTAATAAAAGATTTATAGAGGTCAATCTATTTAGTTTGTCAAATAGAAGATTGAAGTGTCACTGGATGACAATCTATGGCCCACTATATGGGGGGAAGGAATTTATTGTTAGAATTCTTCTCAAAGGTATAACATAATCTAATCGGAAAAAATAGGGAGATAAATACATGCACTTTAGAAAGAAAGCACACAGATTTATAATGGTGAAGATAATTAATACTGATAAAATACACTGAGGATTACAATGGGTATTTGTGCAGAGGTATGAGAAGACATTTTCAGATTCAGCTGGAATTTCCAAGGTTTGGAGTTTTTTAAAATATATTCCAAAGCTCAGTCATCACTGCTGATTTGGAAGAATAAATTCATTCTGGGCAGCCTAATGACCCATTCCATGGCAAGAGTTCAGGTTAGACTATAATGCAGCCTCTCCCTCTCCACAACTGAAGCCAACCAAGAAAAAACCAAATCAAAACAGAAAAAGAGAGAAAATAAAAGGAATATTTTTTTTCTTTAATTCTACCTCTGGTGCACCCCAATAATCTTTCCACTTAAGGTTTTCCAATTTTATCCTCATATGTCACTAGGCATTTATTAAGTCTGATCTTTTGTACGGAACAATGTCAAATGTTCTTCAAGTACAGAGAAAGATAGATTCTGATCATTGTTAATATTTGTTTTTCTTACTGCTTTAAAGAATCTGACACATATGTTTAAAACCTAACTTTCCATGGATGAGCAGGAGCACATCATAAAGTATTTTTTTTTATCTCGTTACTATACAAATTTCTCTGCACCTCACTTGGAGATCTTTTCATTAGAAAGACAGAAAAGAAAAATAGACAATTATTGTTCATGGCTAAAAAAGAATACCAAAAATGTCTTGAGCACTTGATAAATACATTAGGAATCACAGACATGGCTGAAAAGACCCTGAGACAGAATAATCACTTTTGAAGTTCCTGCAAGTCTAAGACACATTGACTGAAATTAAAATGAACATAAAAACAGGCAGTTGCTCAAAAGTAGTTTCCTGAAAGAGCGAATCAGTGACAAAAAACCCCCCACAACAAAAACAACAAAAATCCCTTTTCTGCTAATGCCCAGCTGGTTATTTCTTGACTCTCTTCCATGAGGGAAACACATAATATTTCCTATCCTCACACTAAGTCCTGCACACATCATTAGCTAGATATGCTTAGTTCTTCCTACCTTTGAATACTAATCAACATTCAGCTTCACTGACAAAAACCACAGCGTACTCAAAAGTAACATTTATTTGTCATAGAAGAAACTCTCTACTTCTAACACTACTAATAATTTCAGCTGAAATTACACCACACTAAATTGCCTTTGCCTGTGCACAAAGCATGATCTGAGGACAGCAATGCCCTAAGGCACCTTGCACAGAAGGAAATAACTGAGGAGTTCTAGAATATTCTCATCACTAAAAAGCTCCATGTTTTCCATCAGTCATTGATTTCCCAAACATTAAAGACAGAAAACGACTGCTAATATGCTAATATAAAATGCTATTTTATAATCTGATTATAAAACCAGAAGGGAGTATTGGAGTCATATAACACAAAAAGGACCAAATGAATTTTCCAGCTTAGCTCCTGTTTGAAATAAACCATATAACAGCAAATCATTCAACCCCAATGCAAAAGCTTTCACTGCTGTGAAACAACCACAAATCCAAAAAAGTTCTTGCAAAAATTAATTTTCCTGCATTAATAAGAATGTGCATATTATTTTTCTTTTAAATAGGTGTGAACTCAAGTCTTAGCCAAGAGCTCTTGTCAAACCTTTGCCTACTATACAGATGAGGTCTTTACAAATGCAAAATTTACTAGTGCACAAATACACTATTTTTACAAGACTTTAGGCACCTAACTTAAGTTTTCTCACATTTCTCAAAGATTTTTAGTAAGTTAAATGAAGTTTAGAGATGAACTGGCATAACTGAAAAACTGACAAACATTTTATAGACAGATGTGCAGGAAGACTTGTATTTAGTAAATTAAGAGGAGGGCTGAAAACTTGCTCGAGCCCAGTGGTAACTCCCCTAGTTCCCAGAGCAGAGTATTTGTTTATACAATCTAGACATCAATATGATGATTAATCATATTGGACACTGTAGCAAACATGGTGGGCTTCAACAGGATATTGGACAAAAAGAAAAGTACAAAAATCTTTGGCCACGATTAAGTTATACATCCATAAATTAGCAAACATGCCAACTGGCAAGGAACCATCCTTCCCTCTTAACACAAAATGCTGCTATTCTCTTTGAGCATTTCTCTACTTACACTTCCCCATAAGTTGGGACAGGACACATATGTTTAGTACCTTTTGGTGTCTTATAGAAAGCACCAAGGTTCGTAATGCCCAGCTGAAAACCCTGTTTAATCTGTCTAGAAACAACTAGCCTTTTAACACTTCAATAAGTGAAGATCATTATTGCAAGACCTGCTGGGTTAGCATCACTTGCAAGACATGAAGTTAGTTTTCCTCTACTTGACACACAATAAACCATAATATGTACAACAGCAGGCAAGAATAAGACTGAGACACTCAGATGGAGCTACGCAGTCTGAAACAGGCTGTATAAAGCTCAGTCAATCAATTGAGAAACAGGCTAATTTTACACGGGCTAGAGATGAGGGCTATTCTGTGCTAATGATCGACATTCACACCTGCCAGCCTCGATAGATGCTTGTGAGATATTTGGTGCTTAAGACCATTTCCATCTCCCAAGTGCCATATAAATAACCTGTGATAACCAGCACAAAAGATTTGTAGGGATAACAGAGCAGTAGAAACACAAATCCCTAACATGCCACTATATATTATTAACATCTTAATTTTTTACTACAAATTCTTTTTTCCCACGCTGTTCTTCTCTCGCATCACCCCAGATTCTCACAATTAGTCTGTGTTCTGCAGACCCATCCCCATCAAAGCTCAGCCTCTCTGCCCCCACTTCAGTATTTTTCATTCTTCCTCTCCCTCATCCTGCAGTCATGAAGCACAGACTACCTCCATACCGACCCAGTTATTCCTTTATATTTCATGACCGTGTCAGGTCCCTTTTCCTCTTTCTTTGTTCATGTCCTCTCATAAATTGCACACAATCATGATCCTTTGAATTTATCTTTCCTTTTCTAACCCAAGCTCTATAGATGCCCCACTTTTTTGTGTCACAGAGCACAGCCTAGAAGCTCAGCCCACAGCAAAAAATTCTTTAGAAAATATTTAAAACATATTCTGTATTTGCAAAAATCTGCTCTTCGTGGGAGAGGCCATGACTGCAGATTCTAGTCATAAGAAAAAAGAATAAACAAAGAGAACCTAAAATTAGCATTTAAAGACCATATGTCTGCACCCTGCCACTTTGCAATAAACTGGTCTTTCCCTCTCTGGGGCTGAATTATTAGGAAGTTTTTCTTCAGCTTGATCTAAACAAAAAATGAATGACATAACAGCAAGCAAAAGATGTCTTATTTGAACACTACTAAACCTGTGGTCCACTATCATTTTATCACAAACTATTTGTAATTTTCACTGCAAAATAGTTTGTATCGAGAGGCTTAAAGTTATGCCAGCAACATCAGCACTTACTCAGAGTTTTTCAGCTGTACTTCACAGAAGCACTTTAAGGAGTATAGTTTTAGCATAGAGTCAGGTCAGCTACAGAAGATACAGTTTGCAGATTGCAATGAATTCTCTCTAAGTCCTCATTAATGATCCAACATAACAGTTCCATTCAAGCTCTAAATGACAAGTGCCTGCCAATTCTTTACAACACTTTGTCATTGTGCTTTACCAGAATACTTACTAGGAACTAATACATTTTCTTCTGTGTCCTAATGCAAAATTCCCAAACTGATCTCAAGAGAAAACTCCAAACTGCCTAATTTCACTATGACTTTAAAGAGACTCAGAATAATTCTTCAGTTTCACTAGTAAAAAACAAATTCAGTTTTTGACAAATCATGTTTCAGGATTGCGTCTAATTTGCTGATGTTGTCAGCAAATAGCTATTACCTAATGTTATCAACATACATGAGTAACCTTGCATATTTATCAATATTTTGAACACATTCTTAATTAAAAACACCATTCACATACAATATCTCATATTCAGTTCCAAATTTTTGAACCTTTGATTTAGCAGTTCATTATAAGAACTTTTCAAATCATGCCATATTTACTGGGTAGTTACATATTTTTCATTCTACCTACATTGGTATGAATGAAATACAGTTTTTGAAGCCCTTTGATTATATAAGGTGAATTTAACACTTTTTAAAAATGTTACCACACATAAAATAATTAATTGCTCTTCTATCTGTGAAGGCCACAATTTCATATTTTACATTTATAGAATAGTAAACTTCATTAGAGAGGTGCTTTTTAGAGAGCTTCTCAGAGTATCAGTGAGGTAGACTAAATGCAAAACCTGAAGCAAGCTCTGACACATGTTAAAGAACATAGAGGGTGAAAAACCCAATTTTAAGGTGAGAGAGAAAGCAAATGAATAGTATTGGGGAAGATAAAAATAATTGTTTCCTTCTTTTCCTGAGCAAGGACAAGGGCCCAGAGTTGGTCAGCTGCTAACCATATATGAGCAGCCAAAAGTGAGGCTCAGTGGTGAAAGCAACACTCAAGCGTTTTGCTGGCTGATGTGCATTAACGTCACAGAGAGCAGCAAACGCCACATCTGAAAGGAACAGCCAAGAGGCAAATCCAGCATCTGGCCAAAGGCAGTGACTCAGCTACAGTCACAGGGCATAGCAAGAGAGGGATGCAAAATCTAGTAGTCGACAGAATTGCTGCTCTAGTGCAGAAAACTGATGATGTTAACCAGGACCACTGAAAGAGGGCTCTTCTGCAGTCCTGACCATTTCCACACTGGTTGGCTGGACAGGGTGAATCATAAACTCCAGTGATGGCTTTTCATGAATAGTGACCTTGCTTAATTTGTAAAGGAAATGTAAGGGTTCTTTCTCTTATACATTCAGTTAAAAGTAAGATCAATCAGGGATGAATTTAGATTTAAGGTCTGTCTGAATTAAAAATAACTGAAAACCTTGGGTCATCTAAAATAACATCTTGTCCTCTGATGCTTATGAGCATCAATGACATAACAGAAGGTCTTGACTGTTCAACTGTTCTGTGCTTCTTGTTTTAGAAGGCAGCTGATGTTCATATGAATGGGGAGGTCTAAAAAGTCACAAAATAAATCAATGAACCCCATGGGGTTTTTACTGGCTCAGAAAATGTAATCTTTCATGCAAGTGAGCTAACATGAGATTGACCAATAGCAACTAAACTACAATGCAGGTAACCTAAATCTGTTGCCCTTTCAGCTCACGGAAAGATGAACAGTGCAGGAATAAGTTTGAAGAGAACAAAAAAAGAACTCAAAAAAAAAAAAAAAAGCTGGAACTGTTTTTGCCTCCTGCTACTGCGATTATTCAAAGTATGCTTTTTTTGGACTGTTGCAATGGAAGTACTATCATCTCTTAATCAACAAAATGGTAATAGCAGTGGATAGTTAGTTATAATTATATATTATAAATTACCGAAACTGTGACTTCTAACATGGATTATGACTAATTTCTCATAATGCAATTTTTATATACACACTTCTTACAGAAAAGAAAAAAAAAACAGAAAAGCACTAAAATACTTTCTAAATCTTGGAATATTTCAGTAACACCAAAAGTTGAAATGAAATATTTGTTTATTTACTTGTCTTCAGCTGTCTTCTCCTGTATGGTAACTATTCAGAAGACCACATAAGAAAATTAGCATTTCAGTGAAAGTGGTTTCCTCAAACACCCACAATGCCCTGAACAGAAGGGACTCTCCCACCCTCCTCATGTCCTGACTGACACCATCAGTCCCAGATGTGGCAGGAGTGTTGGTATTGTTTCACCTCTCTGTGTAAATTCCTGTATGTTCTTCTGCTATATATAGCCCATAGAATAATTTTCTATCAATCTCTTAATTACTGTTCATTTTATCATACCTAAAATAGAAACCAGAATAGCAAAATGATTCCTATGTACTTTTAACTCAATTAAATCTAACCAAAGCACAATTGTTTTCCACCTAGGAAAGCAGAGACTCAGAGTTCACTACACTCAAAGTCTCCAAATCCCAGAGGGACTGGAGGATTAAGTACCAGTACCAGATGTCAGCAGGGACTGTCACACCCCCACTTGCTTACGGTATCCCTGCATCAGATGGCAATGCTGCACCTCTGTTTTCTGTATGGCATCATGTAAGTTATAATGAGGGTATGCAATATTCAGCTCTCTGAACAGACCAGTAATGCTAAATTCCAATTCTGTCCAATCTAAATTTAGTAAGCAGAGAACTATAAATTAGACCTCTGCACTTAGTGAGCAACTGCAAACCAACTGTAACTGCAGATGCAATGAAGTCAGTATGACTTTGCAGTATTTTAACCTTCCTTAGTAATTCCTGAGACTTGGGGCAGTCTGCTCAAGACAATAACGGCTGCTTCTTTTGTGATGGGTTTGTAATGAAAACATACACTGAAAAGTATTTCAGAGGTATAAAATTTTTTAAGTAGTGGATAAAGCACCAAAGAAAACCATTGAATTAGCATGCACCAATTGTCTCAGATCATCAAGATGAAATGTTTGCTGCGCTGTACACACAGGATAGTTTGCACAACAACATCCAAAGACATGGCTGTATAAGTGCCAAGCACTCTCAGCACAGTGTCAGGCAGGTTGCAGCATTCTGTCTTACAAAAAAAAAAAATTCTAATAGAATATGGTTGTAACAGTTCTCAAGTTTGCAGCAATCCATCAGAAGCTTTTACAATCCGAAAGTATTAATGGGACCATGTAAGGGAGTGGCTCCCTAGAAACAATGTTAAGCATTTTCAGTTTGTGTTAATAGAGAAATGAAAAAAAATCCAAAACAAACAAACCAAACAGAAACACATAATTTTCTATTACCATACAGCAACTGCTGAAAATATGTCATTAAAAGAATGTCATCCTGTGTGTTTATGCACTACTCACAGAAAATGGGTTTCAGAATTACGTAAGTCACTGGAATTTGTGCTTCCACTGCTGCAACAAAATCCCACTAGCAAGTACACAAAGAGGCTCTGCACCACATATATCTTGCTCTTCCTCTGCTACCTCTGCCTCAATCTTCCCCTAGAGTTTCACAGCTGATAATGCAGGAGTATTGCACCCCACATTCATCCTTTGCTTTCTGGAATACTGCCTGGTACAGTTGTTCCATTTACTCTCCACTACCCATCTAGTTTGCACTGAAAAGCTACACATATGACAACTAAACCAACACAGATATATATGCTGTGCTACAGCAGCTATTACTTATAATTCAGTAGTTACGCTAATATATATCACAGGCCTCAATGGACAAAAAGATGTCTCTTAAGTATGACCAATTAAAGATTAAAAATCTGTGCAGCTAGTACATGCCAAAAATAAAACTGATCAATAACTCCAAACATCTCTGAGATCATCTATCCTTGACTGGAAAGGCCTTTGTAGGAACCTTCTACTTCAAAACTGGCATCTACAAATTTACAGTTTCATTTTGAAGAAGTAGGGAGAAGACTTGGGGAATATTAACTGCATATAGATCCCTTGTATCTGCATGTTTTCTAGAACATCTGTATCAAATTTCAGATGGGTATTTCCCTGACATAATATATTCCAGAGATTAGAGATGATAGCTCTAATTGACTGTTTATAAATACAGTCTGCCTGCTGCAGCACAGAGATGTAAAAACAGTGTACAACAGAGTTCTTCACAAGGCAGTGCTGAAGTGAAAAAGATTTTGTCAGTGTTTGGTAAATTATAGCTGGATATGGCTTTGCTGTGGCCTATTTAGGTCTTTTTAGAACTATTTTTGCCTGCTTTTTAAGTGTTGTGCTTTACACAAGCAAACCATTAACAGATTGTGTTTGTCAATGTGATCTACAAAAAATTTCTTTCTTTTCACACTCCACAATAAAATGCTGCCCTATTTAAAATGCTGTTTGTGGCACAAGGTGTTAAGTCGAGTTCTGCCTCCAGAGAATAGCACAGCAGGAGCTAACTACCAAACCCATATTTATAAAGAGGATAAGCCTGCTTTTCCAGACCATATTTTCACACAGAATTTTAAATAAAAATCCTGTTTCATTATTTATAATTTCTAACTCATCATAATGAATCCAAAACGGAAGTCATAGAAAACTAAAGAGCTTTTATATTAATTGACAAAGTAATCCTATGTTGTTGTATTTTGCTTAAACAAGCTATTTCAGTGTGCAGTGGTTACCCTTAGGAACCCGTGGCAGCCAAGTGCCAATACCACAATATTTGCCATGCACTCTATTAATCCACATGCCAAAAAAATCAAAGGCTAAGGATGTCACAGATCCCACTGCAATATTCCGTTTACCTGCTAATGGTGTCAGCTTCTTTAATCGCATCCATTAGACAAAGAAAACTTAAAAGTACAAAGAAATGGCATATCAAGAATGTAGAGAGTTAACGGCAACTATATATGCATGAGCATGGTAATGAACTGCTGTAGGAAAAGGAATCTGAGGCAAGTTTTCAAGGGTCATAAACATTTCGGGAGAGAAAGCTTTCCAACGTATACAGAAATTTGAATCCAGCGCTATCAAGGATGGTAAACACTGGAGGAAAGGCAATTATGATCAAAGCCAGAAATACCCATAGGATCAACATTGTGTTGAGACCTCCTTGAGTTTTAGCCTAGCAAAACTGAATGATGAAGTGCTGACAGGACAGACCATGTTCTTGAGATGCTACTTCTAACACAGTCATCTCCTTCCTATGTTGCGGAGGAAGCACCTGAAACATAAAGCAGCAGTGAATAGAAATAAAAGCTCCTAGATAGAATGCTTGTTGGTTCTTTTTTTTTTTTTTTTTTGGTCCTTCTAAGATGAGGTAATGATGCCTTCAGCTGGAAGGGAGACAAAAACCCAATAAAAGGATTATCCAGCAACTTTAACGTAAGATTAAGAGTGCAATATTCACAACTGCAGCACGATATAGGACAGAAGATAGTAAGAGAAGGATGCATTATAAGCTATTTATACATTTTCTTTGAAAATTGATTCAGACAAATACAATGATTAACCCAGCCTATCCTCTGAATGGGGAAGTTGCATAAGAAAGCACAAGTGAGAGAAACATCAATTAAAATATTCCTGGTTTTCATTTTACTGTGTATATATAGCAAATATTCAGCTATCTCCCTTGACTTTAAAACGTTAAGCAAAAGCAAGCACCTAGTATATATGCAGAAGTCTAATATTGTTTCTTTTTCTAAAATATTTGCATGTTTTCTCAAGTCCTTTAGGAAACTACATAAGTTTACCCATCACAAATATCTTACTTTCTCCTCTTCCATCTCCTGTTGCTCTGAGGGCTTCACCAAAGTGGAGCTGGTACTTCAGTAAGTCTCTCTTCAAAGAAAAAAATCACTGATTTTTGAATGGCTTGTGACTGCTGGCAAGACCAATAACAGGGAATGCAGAATGTAACTCTACCTTGCGAAAAAGGACAATGGCACTGATGTTGATGAGCTGTTCTGTAAATTCTCACAACAGGATAAAGGACAAGTAATAAGGCCTTTTTCTGTGACTTCTACATCAAAGAAAGCATAAGGACTTCACTTTTGTATGGTCTATGCATCTGGTCAAAAGGGCTGTCACTCAATTTCTGCTGCCTTCTTCTTCCCCTACCACCACCTTCATATATTTGTGTGGCAAACATCACCTCACTATCCCAAGGGAAGTAAACAGAAAATTAACAGTTCAAAGAATTTCGCACTAAAAAGAAGCCTATCATATATTGTACTTCATTACATGAACTACTGTTGGTTATACAAGAAGAACTATTTCAAGAACAGTTAACTAAATCATTCATTCTATTACCATATTGACAGTAGCTTTCATTAACTGGAGATAGATTTTTCAAGGATTTTCTTTATTACTTCATTCACTAGACAAATAAAAGCATACTAAATGGAGATGCTACAGAATTTCCTATCCAGGTCTCCAACATTTCTTTTTTTTATTCTGTTGTGACTGTCATTCTCATTTTAAATCTTGGGTTTCTTTATAGATTGATTCTTTGCTCTTTGTCTAATCAGAAATGACTTATCACTTAAATTATGATGAAAAATTCCAATAATGGTACATTCAATCAAATGGAATAGAGACAAAGACTTGAAGTACCACTTTCTTGAAGAATCTTCCAAATACAGATATATTATCTGTTCCAGAGAGGCATAAGTTACTACTGTTGTCCTTAAAACCTTTAATCATGATTTTACTGCATAAAATATAAAGGAATGAAAACCAACCTGCTGATATTGAATGTTCTAGATTATCAGCTAAAATACTCCTGCTTTTTGTTACAAAACATTGGGATAAGACTTTTATTTAGAAATCAAAAGGAAAATGTCACCTCCACTAATGTCATGTGAAAGTCTGCCACAAAAAGAAGCTCCAATATAGGATCAGTTACCTGGATGCCTCTCTCTCTACAATTTTGAAGCTGAAAATAATGTAAGACTAAAAGAACTGTAATAAAAGCTCCAATTCCTTATGCTTTCCTGAACCCAATACATGATGATAAAGAGTATTCACAAATTTGAAAACAAATCTATTATTCTTTACTATGAAGAAGCTATAGATAGAATTTTCCAGGTAGTCCAAAACTGTCAGTTCAACTCTCCTTGATCTAACTGCTGTGTACATTGTACAGCACCATCTCTATTTAGCCATCATATGGACCTGCTTGAACATCCTGACAAGAGAAGTGGTAAGTGAAATGCCTGTCACTGACCATCAGGGAGACTGGCCTCCTTTTCTTCCAAGTGCTTGCAAACTATAAAGTGTAATGGCCACTTCAAATAGAATAGGTTTAGTGAAATGGGGGAGCTCAAAGCAGCGTATTAGGAAGTGAAGAACAGAGGACCTTGTCATCAGGACAATACTGATCATCTTCATACAGTTCACAGCAATTGAGTAATTAACTCACAGTTCCCCCAAAATAAAAAGCCACCACCAAAACCAAAACCAAACCACACCCCAAGATATTAACTACTACTCCAAGAGAAACAAAAATCACATGCAATTACATTTCTCCCTGTGGATTACTAAGCATGGGAACATATTAAGATGTAAAACCAAAGTGACATTCTACAACTAAAAACTAGGACAGAAACAACACCTACATATTGCAGTATTGTCCCTACAGGCCTGTATCTATTTAATGGTATATTAATAGTGTAAGAAGGTTGAACTAGCTCTCTTTGAGCTGTTTTTTCAATGTAATAAAGGTATTGGTTTGTGGATCTGCAAATAACCAAATCGCCCTTACCTAGCATTTGGAAAAAATGGTACAATATCATGCCAGAAAAAAAAAATAAGCCCTTATGATATTTTTTTTTATGCTTGGAAAGAAAACAGAAATAAGAGGCAGAAATTACAGGAATGTGGGATGTTTTATAAAAGTTCCTATCTTTCTTTGGTTTAGCATGCTTCCATATCAGCATAAACCCAGGATTCACAATTTCATTTATGAAAGGAATCTTAGTAATTTCCTATATGGCAAAGCTGGCACACCCATGTCAAATATAAGAGCAGTACAGTACTGGGAACAGTCAGAGCCCACTGAGTCACATATTAAAAGCAAACTGAGAGCAACCAAATTTCACTTTTCACTAACACCTGTTAGTGGTCTACCATATTAAAAAAGGTGCTGGTGTGACCCATGCAATCAGTAAAATCCTTCCCATCACAAAAGCCACTGTGACTACTGCCACTCTGCTTTGCCTGAAAGCCCCTGGAAAGAAGCCAGAACTTAGGAACACCACACTTCCATTATCCTCCCTCCTGAAGACAGTTAAGATAGAAGAGCTTTTATGACTCACTGCCTGTGCTCCACACTGCAGATACCGGGGATATTCTGCAGTGTCCTAAACTCTACAGGCACACAGAAAAATTAAAGAGTTTTAGCCACAGTGACACTAACTACTCTTATTTGAATATTTATCCTGAAATGCATTAGGCTTTTACTATTTGCCCATTTGGGGGGCTGAAAGGCCACAAAAGCTGGTTATTACAGAAACACTCTAGCTCTAATATACAGATTTTAATTCTGTAATATGAAAAACTGCATCCTAATTGAGATGATTTAAAATATGCTTTAAAACTGAAGTGTTGACAAAACTTCAGAAAAAGGGAAAAACACCACCACACACATATTGGGACACACTGTCTTTCTGAACTACAAATGAAGGTTGCAATATGCAAGAAGCTACAAGAAGGAGGCTGCTCTCCAGGAATAAACTAGCACCATCAGAAATGCCAGCACTTCCTGACCACCTACAAGCATCACCAGACAATTACTATATAAATACTACTTCTACACATGACAACTGTCATCACAGAAGTTTAGATTAATTATCTAAGTAGCATATTTCACATATCAGACAAAGCAGAGAGGAATCCTAGATGCCTTCTTCAAGAAATACAACTGTAATATATCTTGGTGTACAAGCTCACCTTGGAAAATTGCAACTAAAAAAAAAAAAAAAAGAGTATGTATTAGTACAGCCAGTTGAAGGATATTACACATGTATGTATTTGTTACCAGTGAGGCTCATTCAAATCAACACTGTCATTTAATGGGTCTCATTTCTTACTCCAAAAGATACATGGAAAAACCAGAAATCCTCACCATGATCTATCACACAAAAAACCAGACTGGTTCCTAAGGAACATGTCACATATAAAGCAAACCCACCAAGGAGAAAATAGCGTTGTGAAGTACTTATTCATTGGAAGAATCTGACACACTTATGAAGATTGAAGCTGCTGCAAAACTGCTACAAAGCCGCAGAGGCTGCTAGCATTGCCTTTGTTGAACCAGAAAAGCCACTGTTAGAGCCAGGACAAATAGGGCACATAATGAACAAATACATCATCTTTACATCTGCAATGCTACAAACCAAGTCTTTGAAGCCACATAGGAGGTAAGGGTGCAGCAGCTCCAGGCTTAGGCAAAATACAAATCACTTAAAGAGCACCTTCACACTTGCCACACAAAAATCATTTTTTAAAAAAAAAATCTCAGAATTATGAGCCAATTGCTGTATTGTTACTTCTTCAGGAAAGCATTTTAGTCATAATTATTCAAGGACCAGAATGGAAAACTGAATAGTCTAAATTTCATAAAAAACAGTTTTCTCTTAGTACAAATAATCACATTACTGTTTCTCAAAAGCTCTTCACATGCTCATATTCACTGATCAACTGTGTAGCATTATTCAGTCATTGTCGTTCAGAATTCAGAAAGAAAGGAAAGCAGAATGGCATCTGATATATGAATATGAACTCCTTGCTGGGGCACGTGCCTCCAGGTACCTCAAGACAATGGTGACAGGCTTGCTTTCTTGGTAGCATAATTCATGCTTTTATCTCTGGGATTTTGATACAGTAGGATTTATGATGTTGGGCATATTTCTGACTTCTGGCCACAGCAGGTATTTTCACAGATGTTCCAGAATTATTGCCCACTGCAGAATTGCATGTGATATGATACAATCACTTGGGTAGTTTTGTTGTCCACAAAATTGAGTCTCACTACCCCAATAACGACACGCTCGAGAGAGACAGATCTGGCAAGCCTGGGTGCTCAGTGGTATTCCACAAATCAAGCACACCAATTATCAAAACTTTTTGTAATTTATACATTTTAGCAAACAAATGAATTAGTATTTATTGACTACAAGTCACATAGGTCTCTTATTAATCAGTATTCTATCTTCAATTGGGTAACGAGTCTCTCGCTTCCTATGCTAAACAGTCCACATGCTGACTCTTTTCCTTCTTTTGAGTCGGTGGTTTTTTGGGTCGGTGATCCGTGAGTCAGCGGTCCTGACCTCCCCCTGCTGGAAACACCTCCTACCCAGCCAGAGCTGATTCAGCACAGTTGCTGAGTTTATTAGTTTCTTCCTTGTCTTGAAAGTTCTGCCAAACGTCCTCGTGGCTTGTAAATTCTGCGTTCTTTGCGTCCACTACCCTTCTTCCCAAGCCTTGGTAACCCTCTGAGATCACTGAAGCATGTCAAGTCCTAAACCTTAACAAGGCAATTCTACCAACAAGTACTTTGTCTTTCTAACACCTAGACATCACTTAGAGCTTGTTGGCTGCTCTCTGTTTCACGCATCAAATCTCCCTTCTTGCTACTTAGGCTTGAAAGTATACAAAGGTAAAACATCAAAGAACATCCTTTCTTAAGAAAATTTTACATATTCCACATTTGCAACAGTTTATTCTGTTTCTGTCCTGTTATGGTTCTAAATGGAATTGGTATAAGCAAAGAGCAGAATTATTGCAGATGATACAGTGCAGATCAATTAGATTGTTGCAGGAATTATAAGTGGAGGTTTTTCTGTTGTCTCATGTAGCAGGCCGAGCAAGACATCCATCACCTCCTCCTAGTCTTAAAAATTCCCTAATGCATACAAAAGTGCAGTTCTGTTCTGAGAGTTGCCTGAAAATATTTTATGTTACTTGACTAATTTCAAATATAAAACCTCATTATGTAGTGATTAAAAATAAGTTTTAAGTGTCAGTCCTAGAAGTGTACCTTGAACTGCACTGCACACAAAAGCTCTGTAGCCAGAGCTGAGCTAGCACCTTTCAGTTATGGCATGCATCCTAATTTGTTCTGTATCTGTACTACATCTGCCACAGTAATGAACTTTTCAGAAACAACAGGAATTTATCAGTGAAGTCGAGAGAGATGATTCATTACCAGTGACCATATACCACCAAAGAGCTGAGTAAGATGGGAGAGGCTGACTGTAATCTGACTTCAACATCACAGTGACTCACCCATCCACTTGACTTGCATAGGAACACACACAAATACACAAATAAAGCAGCCCATAGAGTCCCTTCCCAATCACATTAGTATCAGACATATAGAAAATGTATCCAGAATTCTATTTTAATCTAATAAAAATAATAACACGTAGACATCTCCTGGGAAATAGGGGATCAGAAGAACAGAAAGTAAGATTTCACAGGCTGCATGTAGAAGAGATAATGGAAGAGGGGAAAAAAAAAAAAAAGAGTTCTACCATTACAGAATAGTCACTTTATTTTTCAAAAGGAGATTATCATGAATGCATTGTTTAAATACCAGAAAATCTAGGTACAGGACTTAGAATTTACTGAACAACTCATAAAGTAGACAGCTTTGCAAAGTACAAAGTAACCAATTTTTGTATTAAAGAGTAAATAAACCCTTTTCTTATTAATGTATATATTTATATTTTTTGGCAAGAGACAAAAATTATGAATTTTTATGTGCACATGACGTAAAAGAGATTTTGATTCCAAGGCAGAAAGAAAAAAAAAAACAAAACAGTTGAGTAAAATTTACTCTATTCCCTAAATATTAGGGAAAATACCCTATGTCTCTCTGCTTATTATTTATAACATTTATACAAAGATATGAAGAATTTTATCTGCAACTACACTTTAAAAATGTACTGTTCTTCATCCAAGTAAATAAATAAAAATCTCTATTTATATAAACAGAGATGCTTTATCCTGAGGACAGTGTACCCAAACATTTTCATTTTATTTAATCTTCTCTTAGACATAAGAGTAATTCTTTTTTAAGCTTGATGGATCCTAAAATTAACCTCCTAAATCTGCATTTAGCCTTGATTTAGACTTAAAATTTAAATAAACAACAATTCTCATTGGCAGACTCAAAGGTCTTACAAGAAACCTGCTCTAATTCCTACAGCAGGATGTCTATTTTATATGTCTAGTCACTGCAATTGCTTCAAGCTTTATAAACAAGCTTTACAAGGCAAAAAAAAAGGCACTTTACAAGTGCAGATTCTCTAATAGAAAAAGACAGGTCCTTTTAAGAGGGATGTTCTGAAAACTTAATTTCAAGACTCAGGACAGGGAAACCTGTATTGGTACTTTTCTGGAGTGGGTTTATCATTTTCTGTTACTTTGGTATCTGATGTTTGTGTAAGAAGCTGATGGGGCAATCAGAACTTCACTTTTCCTTCAGAACATCAAGTGATAACATGAAGAGATGTTGGTGAGACTACAATATAGAAAGGATGTGAACAGAAGTGGATGCCGTGAAAGTAGAAGATAAATTCATGTCAACTATTAAGCTATTTAGAGAAGGAAGATGAGCTTTGCTGTAGCTGGCATTAGAGCTCTGTAACATACAAGCCAATGCACTCTGATTTCTTAACCCAATTCCACATGCACAAGTCCTTTGTCACTGTGACTGCTTGCAGTAGCAGCTACATTAAAAGCAGCTGATAGAGCTGAGTACTACAGTGACCAGCAAAAACGAGATTTTGATATACTAGAACACATCTCAATGTAACAGATTTTGTTGATCCCATCAAACCATGCTACTGGAGAGGAAAAAATAAAAGCCTTAAAGATTACATCATCCATAATGAAATTACACAGCAGCCAAGCTGTTAAAGGAGAACACAAACACTTCTGGACAAGGAATATATTTCTGTAAAAACTGAAGAAGCTAGCACCTAAGTGGCAGAATAAACTGACTCTGAAGGAGACCTCAGGTAGTTAAAATTCAAACACATACAGTCCATTCAGGAAAAACACTGAAGGAAAATGTTTCATAGAATTATAGAATGGTTTGAGTTGGAAGGGATCTTAAAATCATCTCATTTCAATATTCCTTATTTCCTATTTAGTTTGTTGTGTTATTCTCTTCTCACAGCTCAGCTTTTATTTTGAAAGACTTCCATTTAATTCTTTATTGGCTGAAAAAAAATAGTCAAATTCTAAACCTCTGAATTGATCTGAATTTATTATAAAGCTCAAATGCTCTGAACAGATGGAACAAATACTTCATACAGTACCTCAGCCATCCAAAAATTCACAGGCTATGTGTGTATAAAACAAGGAAAATTAGGTGGGTTAACAGCAGGAAAGTAGCTACAGCATCTCTGTGTGATGTAGAGACGTGACTGTGAGCCCTTTGTCTGGATGGGTGCCAAGGCCTCCCCACAGTTATCCTAGCTGTAAATAGGTAGCTCTTCACTCAAGCTGAGACGAAAAAAGGCAGACAGATGTGATAACAGCCATATTGCTCCCCTGTGAGCTGTTGGCTGCAAAATACAAGTGGGCCTTAACCACACAAGATCAATAAGCAACCTGCATCCAGAAGAGATCTTTAGTAGGTTTTGTTTTAGGGAAACATACCAAAGTATCAAAGCATCAATAAGTCCGTTGGTTTCTTTGTAATTAACAAAAACCAAACAAACAACAACAAAAAAAGAACAACAATACAGATTTTTCAGCAAAGACAAATCTCATTAGTCAACAGTTTTAATGCAAGAGCTATTACACGCTTAAAAAAAAGATATTTCCCATTTTCACCCGTTTATACTGCTCCTCCAGCATTGCCCATGTTTTCTGCCTCATTCCTTTTCTAAATGGTTTTATTCTGTTTAAGTGATTCTTCCACATTGACAACCTTTTCTGCCAGATTTTTTTCATTGCTTTGCTCCTATATCCAAAATGCAGAGCATCCCTATCTCTCTTCCCCACAGGATTTCTTTCTTTGTTCATGTTGCCTTTTTTTTCCTCCAGTCCTCTGTTTACTCTGTGTCTTTGCTTATTTTCCACCACTTCAGCAGAAAGGAGTCCAAGCAAAGATAAAAAACAAATGGGAAGCAAAAACATTCCTTCTCTAGTCCACTATTTTGTGCATGGAAGCATGCCATTTCTGGGGAAACAGTCCAACTGGCACCACAGCAATCCCTGTGGCACTGGACAAGGATGTTACGTTGCTCAGGCAACCATTCCTAATTGTCTTTTGGGATGCTGAGCAAACAAGATAGAACTTTTTTGCTGGTCTGGCTGAAGGTCACAGTAGCATGGTGGCAGTGAACACAGGTTGCTGCCACAGCAAGTGAGGCAGTGAACAAAACCACATCAGGCATCCTTATATGCAATAACAAGTCAATCGCATATAAACCCCAATCTATTGTGCAGCCACAGCCATGTAAGATAATGTGTACAACAGTTGTCATACAAGACTACAACAACTACTATGCCAGAGACAATGTTATTCTAGACTCATGCTGCAAGCAAATCTGAATGTTTCTCCTGGCTTGAAAAATTAAACATAAAAAAAAGCTATTTATATATAACACTATCCTACAAGAAACAGATTGTCAACAACAGTTTGGCAGGGCACCATTAACATCTTTTAGAAATCAGGAAGAAAAATCTTCAGAAAGTAAATGTCTGCTGAAACAAATGAAGACAGAAGCTTTAAGAGCAAGAGCTACTGCCTCAAAGTTCTTCCAGAGGGTTCATCTCAGTATATGAATATTTTGCATCTTAAAAGAAACACACCATATGCTGGGATGACTTTTCCTAACTAGAAAAGTCTGCCTTATATTTTTGGAACAAGCAAGTTTTTCCTTGGGCATGTTTATTGACATGTTTCATAAACCTCAAATCCTTAACCGAAAAAAGAACCTATTTTGGCTGCATGAAAAGCAGATTCCTTTTTAGTTCAGAGACCAAAAGGAAGAAGAAAGGGGAAATTTCAAGTAAAAAAAATTTAAACATCGAGACACACCAGAATGAACATTTCACTGAAATTGTATTCAGATAAAACTTAAGTTTTTTCAAAATTTTCTCCATTTTTCCTCTTATGAAAAATATTTGTTATACTTAATCCAAATTCAGTAACAAAGGCATAAAATGGAAACATTTTTCAGAGTATAAAAAACCAATAAATTGCACTTCCTAATCCAAGAGAGTCAAAAATCCTCTTCTGTGGATCCCTCTACTGTCTCTCTATTTTCTGCGAGGGCCATAGGAGGTACAGATCCACCTGAACCTCTCTGGTTTTTCTTGGCCCTGGAGCCACGCAGAAACCTCCAGCCTATCCTTTAAGACTCTAGCAGAAGGATGGAAAATCACCCAAATTTTTCTTTTAATTGTGTTTACTCTGTTTTCACCGTGGTGTCTGGCCTGTAACACTGAGGTTTCTCCAGCCCACATTACTGGATGCACTGTCTCTCTTCCCTGAGTTTCTTCAAACCTGCACACACTGTAGCATGCTATAATAAGCACACACACCTGCCAAATTTAAGGTCTGGGAAGAGACTGGACCAACTGGGTGGGGGAAACGGGTATCCTGAGCTCCCTGTGACACTTGCCAGTCCAACAGCAGAGGGAAAGGTTTGGTAAGGGTGGTATGTTGTGCTCCCTGCTCTGAGTTACTGCCATGGGCAGGACACTAGGCTCAGCAGACCTAAGGCACCACATCCAGCCTGGGCTCATCTTTCATGTCTAGCGGAGAAAAAAAGGGGGGAAAAATATTTTCAAAGTCATTATCTATATTTTTCAAAGGATGCTGTCTTAAACATTTTTTCCCCCACAGATCATCCTGGTTCCCAAGGCCTGGGAATAGCTCCTACTATAGAGAATAAGAGACATAACTGTAGAAATCTTGTACTTATTTATCCACAACTGGTCAGAAAGCTCTCATATAGTGTTTTTCTAGCTGGACTTGCATGTACTTGCAACCACGTTTGGCAAAATAACTTTCTTAGCTTCCATTATTTCCACAGTGGGTGGCTCCTTCCATGTGTGTCACATTTTCAGGCATATTCCCCTATCCAAGGAAAGCACTCCAGTTCTCTAACATAAGAAAGCAAATTTTACCACTGAAAACATTTGAACAAGAAGACCATGGGAAAGGCCCACATCACCGATAACTATCAAGATGTTCTGCATCCCAAAACACTGCCACTAGCACTTAACACACCAACAAGGTCAACAGTGTCCTACCATTATCATTCAGGGGCTTTCAACTTTCACAAAACATACTCAGAGGCATTTTCAATTTCATAATGACACTTTAACATACACAGTATAAATAGATATGACAAAACATTGTTATTTAAGCCTAGAGGAAGAGACAAGGGGAGTCATATTTCTCTATTATAAATTATTATATACTGTGAAACATTAATGAAACAAGTATGACATTAGTGGACTGTATTCAGAAGATAAATAACATGAAAATTAAAGACTTGTCCTTACAACTACTACTATTGGAATTGTGTTAATTTTCTGAAAAGCTGTGTGAGCAAATGATGGGTTACAACTTGCACTAATTCAGTGTTACAAAGAAAAAAGGTAACTCTTGTGGGTCTTTTCTATTTGCATTCTGTTTTCAATTATAAGCTAATGTTTCGAAGACACTTTTCCTTGTACAGTATTTATGTGCAGGCCTTGAAGTTTACTGCACACACAGCTCCTCATCTATCTCAGGAGGGCTCAAGGAGGACACTGCTTGAGCCCCTCAAGTTGCAGGGAAGAGATATTACAGACTCACAGGCTCTGGCTGCACTTGTGCATTCACGGTGATGGCCAAGAAAACAAGTATATTCTTAAGGGCTTGGTACTACATGTAAAAGCAGGAATACAAGAGGATGCCCAACATAAATAAATGCATATTGTAAATGATCAAATCATTTTAAAAGCCTTTTTGTTCTCATATCAAACTGACATTTCATAGAATACACTAGCACCAAAATGAACAGCATTCTCTAGACACTCTGTACAGACAGAGTCGAGAGAAAAAGCATTTGTGGTCTCTTTTACTTAGACTAAAGGGTGACCTAAATTAACACTGAGTTAAAGACAACAAAAAGACCTCCAGCAGTAAGCAGCTGAACATAAATGTGATTGTTTTGATTACTGTCATCACGATTTCTCAGAAGGAAGCAGCTCAGCCTTCACCTGCAATTCTATTAGGACTGATTCTCATCCTAAGAGGGGACATTTATTACTGCTGGGTGTATTTTCATGCTCAAGATGGGATACTAAAAATTTTCTTTCATGACGACATCTGACTTCATTTGTGTAACATAATTCCCTCAGCTGCCAAGATTCCATCCACACCTCCAACTTTACTGTTAACAACCGCCGTAAGATTTTATCTGCGGAATTGGCCGAGCCCAGAAGATGTGCTGGCTGTCACAAGCTCCAATCAAACAGAGTTCATTAAGTATTCCTCCTCCCTCTGCTCACTGACTTTGACAAATCAGGGAGCACTGTTCCCATTCAGAGTTTCTTATTCCCATGTAAGATGGGAATTACAAATTTGGATTTTCCAGAACAAGCTCAATAAAATATGAGCAGGATTCTATTGATAAACTTGCATGAATAAAACTGGTGACCAAACTGCAAGCATCCTCCTCTCTCTTTTCAGGAATCACACATTTATGAGACAGAGGATTTAAGCACCACCACCAAAGCAGAAAAAGGAGTAGAAGGGTTCACTTCATATTTTGCTGGCAATGAATACCTAAATGTAGAATCACAGAATGATTTGCGTAGAAAGGGACCTTAAAGACCACCTAGTTCCAACCCTCTGCCATGAGCAGGGGCACCTTCCACTAGACCTGACTAAGCTGCTAAGAGCCCCATCCAACCTGGCCTTGAACACTGCCAGGGATGGGGCAGTGAGTTACTTAAGAAAATTACTGTTGTCCTTACAGCTGGAGTGATTTCTCCTCTCAAGGAAGAAAAAGAAATTGCAGCTTCTCTGGACAACGTGTTCCAGTGCCTCACCACCCTCATAGTGAAGGATTTCTTCCTTATACCTGATCTTAACCCACCCTCTATCAGTTTAAAACCATTACTCCTTGTCCTGTCAACACACCCTTGTAAAAAGACTCCCTTTAGGTAATGACAGGTGCTATAAAGTCTCCCTGGAGCCTTCTCTTCTCCAGGCTGAAAAACTCCAGCTCTCTCAGCCTGTCTTCATAGGAGATGTGCTCCAGCCCTCACAATTTGTGTCAGAAGTTGCAATTCGAGTCCTCAGGTTTTTCTGAACTTCTAATGCCATACAACCCAAGGTCTGAATTTCAGCATCTCCTTTTTTAAGCTTCCTTTTGCCTACTATTTCTTAGTTACTGAAAAATCTCCTAACTTAGCATTCTCCTCTTTTCTTTCTCCCCTACTATTTCTTAGTTACTGAAAAATCTCCTAACATTATCTGGCAGTAACATCAAGGCATAAGAATAGTCCTGAAAACTATACCTCATGCAAGATTAATGCCAGAAGTATAAACAATAAAATGCTACTATATTAAAAACCATAAAAGATACCATAAAGATAGAAATTGAGATGAAATTTCTCCCTCTGCTCCTTGTTACCATTCACAAATTATAAACTCAGGTAAGGGCAACTCAGTATTTGTAAATTCATTAAAATAAAAAACATTGATTCTGAGTCATCTACCATTTAGACAGCAAAAATATATTGTGATATATTTATACATAAATGTTATCCCCCAAAAAATTTTAGCACCAGTCATAATACCGTCATTATCACAAATAAATATACCTTGAGAAAGTTTCTAACTCAGAAAACTGAATTAGAGCACCCAAGTTCTACTCAAAAGTGAGACTTAGTGGTTTTCCATTGAAACTTTTCATTAATATGTATATTGCCACAGAATGAACAAGGAAACTGAACTTAGCCACTTTTTTTTTTAAGGCACTTTAGGACAATTTCACACCCCAACATTGTAAAGTATTTTGTTACCCTTGACATTTATTTTATCTCAATACTGACTTTCGATTTCTGTTGCAATTTCTTTTTCTTCCTTGAGAGGAGAAATCACTCCAGCTGTAAGGACAACAGTAATTTTCTTAAGTAACTCAGTTAACTTTTTCAGCGTTCTTCAGTCCTTCACAATAGCTGGTAAATCAGCATTTAGGCAACTATGTGTCAGTAACCTCAGCCAAGATGCCCAAAGCCATTTACACAGAGGAGAAACTCCCCTGCCACATGCAATACCTGTTCCAAAATTAATCAACACCGGGAAATAGCAGGAAAATAATTCTTGAAAGACTACCAAGCAAATACACTAAGGAAGTAAAAAGGACTTGTAAGGTTAATTGCATTACTGCTACATAGCAGTAGCAATGACACCTGACAAATATGTTGTGGGACAGTTTCCCAACTATAAAAATTCTAAAAGGCAGCTTAAAAAGGAGCGGGGAAAAGCACTGTGGATATTCAGTTGGAAATTGCAGTGTTCTGGAAAGAAAATTACAAATTCATCCTCATTGTGTCTGATTTTTAACAAGCATCCTGAAACGTGAAAATTGTATCTATTTTACAAAGCAGGGCTTTGTAAATTTGGAAAACTTAGGAGGGTTCCTTTCCTTTTTTTTTTTTTCTTTTTTTAAGTCTCTACAGCTGCTTAGGGCAGTTGTCTCCACTTCCCCACCACTCCAGTAGACCCTCAGAAGACAAAAGGCTACGTAGAGTAGAAGTCTATAGTAGAAGCTTGAAATCTACAGTCCATTCCTTTCAAATATTTATGTTTTAGCCTTTGAAATTATTTGTAAAATGTCTATTCTTTCTTATAATATTTTCATCTATAAAAATTAAATGGGAGACCAAACCCACCAAAGTACCAGTACTTAAACACTGATAAATGCCAGTGACTACAAAGATAATATGAGCCATCACATTTCCGAGTAAGCAAAAATCTAAGCCATGATAGGGATCATTTTCAGTTTCCTACAAAGTTTAATTTCCTCAAATAAAACATTCACCCTCTTAAACTGAACAAAGGTTTTAAAAACACACCACAGTTGCATCATTATTTGATTATTTAATTCATAAGTACAAGCAGTGGTTGGCAACAAGAATGACAAGCACTAAGTACACACCATACAAAATATAAAGACAAATTAAAATCAGCTGTCTGGGAAGCACACACAAGTCTGAGAATACTGGAAGCTTCACTCTTCCTCATTTATCTTTTAATGGAAAAATTTGACATTAGCTGAAAAAGTATTGATTTTCTGTGCTGTAACCTGTGGGCAACTAAAGATTTGAAATTCATTTTTGCAGCATACCGAGATTGCTTAAAAAGAAAAATTTCAAAGAGGTCTGCTTGAATTACTTTCCAGGTCCCACAACACATACAGACATTTATTTCTGTTCAGACTTGTCCTTCTAAATGAGAAACTTGCCTTTGGAAGTTGCACCATTACATTTAAATCTGCTTCAGCATGGTTGAGATGTATAACCCACCCTGACAGAAACACCAACCTAAAGTGCAAAAATATTTCACTTGCTGCCATTAAGCAATGGCACCTTACACTGCTTCTAGGCATAAGAACTGGTAGAAAAATAACATATTTTCCTTGGTATGCTTACACTGTGACTATCCAGGCCTTCTGTTCTCCAATGTTTTTTCCTTTTATACCCCACAGCCCCTGGAAGTAACCCCCAAGGACCTCCTGAGATCCTAAGGACCTCAGGAGAAGCACACAGGAGTGGCAGCTGGAGGGAACAAGGCATGGAGCATCATCAGCCTGGCCAAGGGGACATGGCTGTGTCCCCAGGAGGAGCAGTGAGCCTGGGCACAGGACTGGAGTTCCAAGAGGAGTGAATTAATGGGTGGGGAGTGACCTGTGGAGGAGAGACAGAATGATAAAGAGGGCAAGAGCTGCAGAAGATGTCTCAGCACTGGAAAGCCAAAAATGATGAACACACCCCTGGTGCATTTGGCTTTAAAAAATTGGTTTCAAAATAAGTTTGTACTCATTACATTGCTTTATAAGAAACTAAATTTCACCTCCAAACAGATTTAGCCAATGTTGGTGGTTTTCTCAGTGTTATATCACACAGCTATGACACATTTTTCATGGCAAACTATCCAAGAACCAGCCAAGAAAGCAGAACTATGTAACTATGTGTTCCTCAAGATATCTGCAGCCTAAAGAGGAGTTTGTTTCCACTAGTTTTCAGCATGGGAATGCTGCCATAGATGTTGAAGTATAAAATCTCTGAAGCTGCCATACCCTTCACAAGCATGTTCTGTGTTTCTCAGCACTGAGCACAGTGCCCACAGCCAGACAAAGCAGAACAGAAAACAAAAAACACAGAGCTTACCTTTGAACCTATGCAGTGGCATCAAAAAATAAAAATTCTTTGTTATGAGATACTGCCCTTCTTCCAGAGAGAGCTATGAGCCTAATGTACATCAATCACTGCCTAAATAGTTCTGGTTTACTATATGTAAAACCCCTTCAACTGATGTAAACTAGCATACTTCTGTTCCCCTCAAGGGAAATTCACCATGTTTATCAAGTTATTTTTAGTATCTACCTGTTTTTTACACAGCATTATTATTCCTTACTGCATCTTTGAAATTATTTTTACTGACTTGCTACAAAAACACATGTTAAAAAGAATGAAGAAAATGTAGAAGATTCTAAAGTCAATGTATTTATACTTTACAGAAGAATTCTGTGTAACTTTAAAATAATTCAAATAGTCACTAGTATATAGAATAACAAAGAGATACAGCACAGGTTTATGACTGGTATTTGATAGCTTTATGCAAAATGATTGAGCTAATGTGCTCACAAAGTTAAGAAAGCATAGAAATCTGAAAACACTGAATAAATCTTTAAAAATGCTGAAGAACATTGAGGGGGAAATCCAGTAATGAATATATCAGAAGGTAATTACACCAGAAATACCATAAAGTGGCAGGGAATAATAGTATCTCCAGCACCACAAGCTGGCAGACAAGGGCCAGTACAACTCTGGGCTGGGCAGGCAGC
>NW_008238358.1:4025868-4034254 GCF_000691975.1 Corvus brachyrhynchos
GGAATCAGAGCTGGAGGCAACAATCCTTCCTTCCCTGCCCCGTGCACTGCCCTCGTACAGTGTGTTAACAGTCTGAGTAACATTCCAACTATTAGAATGTGCACATGTCAGAGAGGACAAGTGGATATTGGATCTATAAAGGTCAGAAAACTGGGGGGAAAATGAGGCACTCAGGAAGGCACAAAACATCAGGAGAACTATGAGCAGTGATCTGTTGTTACACAGCCTCTGCAGAACCTGTCTAGGCATCTCAATTGGAAACCTAAAACCCAAGGGTATTAAGAAAAATATCACAGCTTTAGGAAAGGCCACGTGATTACAACATGGCCTTTTATCCAAACTTAGTCTTTGTAGATTAATGTTACATTATTTTGGCCAAAACACTTTGAAAACCCGAAGAAATTGATGAATAGGAATTCATAAATTTTAAAGGCAAAAAATCTGACACTCTCTCCTCTTCCTAATGTAGCTCACGAAATTTAAATATGTAGCAGGCAGACAGACACACACAGCAGCTCTTATGGAAAGGGTAGGAGCTATGAACCCAAGCTGCCATGTCATTGCTACATTTCAGAGCATCTGCAGATCCAACCACAACCTCTGCATCACCAGAAATGGAAATTAAAAACCGTATCATCGATTTCTTCTGAAGCTGTTTCTATCCCTTAAACTCACAGATACTACACAACCACGTGGAGCTATTGAAGAGTCCTGTAAGGGTTGGTCAGCTGGGCTAATTTTAACCCTCATTTCTGACTTGGTTTGAGGCCTCCCCCACTAAACCTCAATCCACATCAAAAGAAAGCACAACCATTATTGTATTAATTAGAGACAGAAGCCACTCTTGTTATTAATTGTAAGCTCTGTCACAAAACAGTATTTATGGTGACTTGGCAAGAGACAGAGTTTGCAGCTACTAAAGAAAATACCTTGGTTTGATTTTTAAAAGATTATTTTGCATTGCAAATAGTAATTGCATTGCATTACATGTCACTGAATACTGCAAACTGACCATGGGTTTTATATGGAGGCTATGCTACCAATTATTAGCAGAACCGAGAAAAGCCTGCTCAGTGGAACAGCATATAATTTACATTTAGCTTCCCACAGCATATTTGTACACCCACACAATATAGGTCACAGTTAAGAGAACTCTTGGTTTTTTCCCCTTCAGTCAGAGAATGCATTATTTTTGCCCATGATTATGTCACCCAAGAATATTAAACCAGGTAGCAACTATGACCTGCCCATTCTTCCTAGTAGTTACACAGAGAACACAGCTGTCAGGCACAAGTGAATGTGGAAAGACAACTTGTATTTAGCTGACAAGAAAGGGGGGGGCGGGGGGAGGGGGGGAAGGAGATGGATTTTATGCATTCTTCAACCATTCCACAGAAAGAAAAAGAATTTGTCTGGCTACAGAGCTGACCAATACTTTACATCCAGACTCATCGTCTGACTACTCTACAGCTCTACTTCATACCATTCCTATCCTTCTGGTTTTGGCAAACATCTTATGAAGCTAGTTCTCCAGAAACAGCATAAACCCCAGAAACACAGACTTTAAACAGAAAAGCAACATAACTACTTACCAGAGGGATGTGTATGTCATGGTCACATTGGGGTCAGAGGGACCTCAAGACTCGAAACCAACTGCTCCTTTCAGATCTCAGCAAGCTGTTTTATGCTGAAGCTTCTTCCTTTTAATTAAGTATTATTTCCATCATTAGCCACTTCCTTTTCACCCAGCTGACCCACTCTACTCTGAAAGAAACATTTGTCACTAACCTAACCGCTCCAGCTTCCCATTTTCAAGATGAAAGTCCCTTCATCTGGTCCATTTCTTGCCATTTCTGTAGCTCTCCATCAGTGATTCTGCCCTTTCCATTTTCCCTAGATCTATCCTTACCAGGTGACAACACAGCTAACTGGATCCCTAAATATAAACATATAAAAGAAAATAAGTTGCTCTCCACCATTTTCCATTAAAATAAATTAAAGAAATTTTATCTTGTGGCCAAAATCTCAAAAATCATACTCTAAGAAGATGAGCCACAGTCTCTCTTGGTTAATTTCTCTCCCACTTCTCCTATAACACCGCCATTTCTTTCCAAACAAGGTTGAATTTTATTTTCAAAGGCAGAAGGGAGAAACAGTTAAACGCTGTTTTCCTGAACAAGATCAAAAGTGTGTCAGGCATCCCCGAGTAGGTCAGCTATAAAAATCCTCATAAAGTAGAAGTGGGGGCAAGAGTGCACTTGCAGTTCCACTGCAGATGCAGGTTGACCACACACAGGACAGAAACAGTAATAGCAGAGGTGAAACGGGAAGAAGAATCATCAGCCTGGAACCATTCCTGTAGGATGTTAACAGAAACTTCTCTTGACCCAAATTCCATTTAACATCACCTTATTCATACTGGGTTTGTCACAGGGGAAGAGGTTGGGGTAGCAGCAAGAATTGACAGATACCACTGCATCACATAATCTGAATAAAACAAAGTCGTGTTTTATGAAGCAGGATGAATGTGGCATTTCTATTCCAGCTTGTCTATTCCATGATACACACAAATCAAGGTCCAGGTGACTCTGCCACAAGAGACCCTGAAGAACAGAATGCTCACTCCAGCTGCTCAGTATGTCCAAGTGCTGACCCGTGGCTTGGACCTCACACCAAGTTGCTCCCTTCCAGCTCAACCTTCCAAGTGGCAGAGGTATGTGCCTGTCCCTTGTCATGCTCCCCTACACCTGGCTACTGCTTTAATTCCTTTCTCATTTATTTTTTATTCCTTTCTCATTTAAACCATCAGCATGAGCCATGGAAGTCTCACCAATTCCACTGCCCATACCTAAGGTCAATTAGCAGCCACCACCAAGGTTCCTGTAACTGTTTGGTCTCCCACCACAAACACATTACAGGAAACAGGAAGTTAGGAACTGCTACAGAACAAAGTTCTTCTACTGTTTGTTCATTTTCCAGGATTGATCAGGTCAGCTACCGCTGGACAGATGTGTAGCCAAGGCCTCCTGTGTCTGAGCAGGCAGGCTTCACTCCATGGCACAGGTTTCATTCAGACTCTTCTTTGGGCAACCCGAGCTTGTTACATTTCTCAACAGAAAACCTGTCAGTTCATCATCTGAAAAAGTGTATCACATTCCAAGACAAGGCTTCTTGAAATCGATCTACAGATCATTCTTAGATAAATGTTACCTACTTTGGGTTGACAATACCAGATATAGGCCCTACTGTACTGATGTAAATGATCCAATCATTTTAATACCCCTGCATCCTTCCCAACCATAATTCACTAATTTAATTGGGAATAACACAGACTCTAGAAAAGCCTCATACCAACAGAACAGCATTTGCATTAGAGAGTGGGCCTACATTTGATACCACATAGAGATCTGTTAATCCAGCTTTTAAGTAGAGAATCCACCAGGACGTTTGCATCTCTGCTAGAAATGTGTAAATCAATAGGGACTAAGCATGATTTTTGTGATTTTCACAAATTTCATGAGAACCGAAAAGTACTGGGGGGTTTATGTAGTTTATAAGCTAGAAGCATTTCCATCTCTCAATTTCCACTGAAAAAAAAAGGGAAAATAAAACTATTTCAGCAGCGTTACAAATGTAAGCAGTCAGATCACACTGTGAGAGATCATAACCAAGACTGCTATCTGCTAAATTCTGGGTAAATTCAGCTTATCCACCTGATTCTCAGCATCCCAAAATAAGGAGGAAAAGATTTGTTGGAATGGGAAGAGGGTCTAAATTCAAAAACTGTGAAATATTTGATTGAGCAAAACAGAACCTTTAAGATATGCCCAGGGACAGCACTCTGACAGAAATACAGATATTGTCCTCCAGCAAGAAGACAGCAAGTAAACCAAGTTTCACAGAGGGAAATTAGGTTTTTGGTAGAAAACCTAATCTTTGAATCTAGCATGACACCTACTAGTTAAAATTCTTGCAATTTTGTATTAAACTGACAAGCAACTAGAGACTTCCTTTCTTTACACCTCAAACTAATGTATCCATTTTCTCCTTTAAGAGAAGTGCTCTCAACTAGTATTAAAATATATTCCCCTTTAAGGAACTGAAAAAAAAAATAAAAAAGGAAATTATTTAACTTGGTTTCAAAATGCAGCTGCTCTGTCTGCTACAGTGAGGCATTTCTAAGAATCATTATAAAGCTCTCCTAATCTAACCATATTACAACTGCCATACATTCCAGACCCATCCTCTTACTCTTCTTCAATCTCCAACTTACTCTTCCTACTCTTCCTTCAAAGCTTCTCTTTTTAAAGTTATAGGTAACAAGTAACGACATACAATCTTTTTTGGTTTCTGAGTTGGTGATGGAGGGGCTCACACTGAAACCATTTAAGCAACCAGTCTGCAGCTTTCTCAGAAAGACAAGCTTGGAAATTCACCATCTCTCTACCTGCTGCTACCACCCATAACTCTATATAGCCCTCAGCACAGACACATTTCACTTGGAACCAGTTTATAAACTATCTGGAAATTCCATAGGATTAATACATATATGCCAGAAAAAAATAATAATTCTGAGTTTCTGAGCACTATCTATTTTTCACTGTTAATAGAAAATTAACAATTTTCTGGGTTTCACCTATAATGACAAAACAAAATTATAGAATAATTTAGTTTGGAAGGGCCCTTTAGATATCACTTGGGTCAAATCCCATTAAAAAAGGAAAAACAGCAGCAAAACCAACCCTGTTTTTCCCTTATTTAACAATTGTATTTTGGTATTGTTCTTTTTTTTCCTCCCTTAATCTTAGCAAGTCTATGCAGCCCAGAAGTTTCCCTAAAAGACTGACTTTCCCTAAAAGTCTGACTGTCTACACAGGGTAATTTTTGTGGTATTCTCCCATCTTCCATTTTTTCACATTTAGCTGTTCTCCCTTTCGCTGGTTTATCAGCTGTCAGCACCAAAAGGTTCTTCCATCCTTTTTCAACTCTTTTGAAAGGAACAACACCAAAAGAAACAAGACACACTAGAAACACCATTTACTAGCACATATACAGCACTGGCATTTAAAAAACCCCAAACTTCTAACTTCCTCCATGTCTGTATTCTGACTTACAAGAAATAGCTGAAAGTTGTAGGTTTGTATTTACAGCTCAGAAAATCATGGTATGGAGATGGTGAAATTAATTACAAACATAATAACACCATTCGTAGCATAAACTCTACTAGTAGGGCCTAAGACAACAGCCATAGGATATGGGGTAATGGTTTTAAGTTAAAAGAGGGTAGATTTTGATTAGATATAAGGAATAAGTTTTTTTAAGATGACAGTAACAAAACACTGGAACAGTGAGGTAGTAGATACGCCATCCCTGGAAACATCCAGGCCAGGCTGAATGGGGCTCTGAGCAACCTGATCTAGCTGAAGAATGTCCCTGTTCATTGCGAGGCTGGACTAGCAGACCTGTCAAGGTTCCTTCCAACCTAAACCATTCTGTGACTCTATAACTACATATTCCTTAATATTTCATAACATTACAACCAAACGCAGCTCATGTTACCTGGCCCCTCACTATATAGCTTTCTTTTCACTAGATTTGTGGAAGCTGGAGTTTCCTTCATATGACCAAAGCCATATTTTAAACTTGCCAGAAATCCAACATCCCTCAAACAGCCTGAGGATGTTTACTTTCATTTGTGTACTGTACCTGTTGCTGTTTCCTTCAACACGTATAAGGTTGATATGGAAAATTCAACACATAAACAGCAAAAAAAAGTAAGCATTTACTTTAGTATTCCACTGTGAAGGATTTTTTTTAATCTCATTAAACTTAGCTTAAGAAAGAAACACAAGCCTGAAGGAAATTCTTGGAGAAATTCCTTTTTGAAGTATAATTGCCCAGAGTAACATTTCCCATGAAAATTATCTACAGAAACTGCTGCCTTTTCCCATACCAGCAGAGTCAAAAGCTTCAAAACCAGAAAGCAGTTAGTTACAAGGAAAAAAAAAACCTCCCAGAAATCTCTGGGAATTGTTTGAATTCTTCATTGTTTTAAAAAAAATTTAGAAAATACAGGAGTAATGTACAAGTATTTGCTACCCTACACATGAGGCAGAGGGGCTAATTAAACCATCAGGACAGGCTCACTGTATACACACACATTACAAATATAAACACACATCCTTAGCAGTGAAGCACTAGCAATTCCTTCCCGTCTCCCACTGCAGTGACAGCAGGTTCCCCAGCGTGGCACAGGCACAGGAGGCTGACTAAAGTCCCTTAAGAAATACAGCCCTCCTGAGACAAAGCCGCATGGTAAAGAAGCATAAATTCTCAGGATTCTGAATGATTATATTAAAAACAAAACAAAACAAAACAAAAAAAAAAATCCAAACCCTTGCTGATATCTCATGCATTTGGAGAAACAAGAGCAAAACCATTCACTTCTGTCACACTAAGAACATCAGTAGACCATGGCTCAGCTGAAATGTCCAGCACCAAGGGGTACACACATACACATATCACACACACCTGTGCCAGAGGACTAAAGGAAAATGAAGCAGTAGAACACTCTCTGCTTTCATCTCCAGAGCAGACTGGAGGAAGAAGTAGCAAAGGAGAGCAGTCCCACGTCCACCACCATTTGCAATAGAGCAGGAGGCCAGGAGGGATTCCCCTATTACAGAAGTCACAGAGCTTTACCTTTCCATAGCCATGGTGGCTTTGTAATAGTGTCCAAATGGCTGCTCAGATGCACAGTAACTCTCACACCTGTGAGTTGTATAAATGGTTGTTGGTTGGTTTGGATGGTTGTATAAAAAACACATCCAAGCATATAAATAGGCAGAGTACAGCCCTCCAACACCAGCACTTGGAAAAAACCCCACACATGCTCCTACAAGTATATGCGAACCAGTGTTCACAACACAGACATTTAAGAATAAGCTCCCAGAATGGGCTAAGAACAAAAAATTGCCAGCAATAAGCAAGGCTGCAGACAAGGCCCCCAACAGTACAGCTCTAAGCACTACAGAGGATCTGGGAACACAACAGCAAATTAATGTCAAAAAGCAATCTTGATGAACTACAGTACAACAAAAGGTACCTCTTTCAGCCCGCAGTAGCAAGGGGAAATGTTTAGGGAGACTTCAGTAACAAACCCTCCAATATTGTTTTCCAGATATATATCCTGCCATGTACTTGGAAAGAAAAGGTTGTTTAAATATAAACCCTTAAGGGTTTTCAAATAATCAGTGTTGTACACATCTCTGTTAATTTATCTATGATGGAAAGAAAAGATAGTCTTCCTGTGTAGTTTTTAAACAAAAACAAAAGAAAACCCTATTTATTATATATACATAGAAATGCTTCACTAAACATATAAGATCCATAACAACGACATCTGCTTAACCTCTAAAGGTCAAGGTCATGTCATTTACACCAAGATAAAAAAGTCTAATTAGAGTATCTATGGCTGTACAGGCAAAGGGTGGTTATTAGAAAAGAACTATTATAAACCAAACACAATTACACTGTACAGAAACCATTAGATATTTGATGAGATTTTAATCTTTGAGCTGGTATTATTCTGCAAGTTAATCATCTAGAGAAAAGAAAATCTGTTAAGAATGCAATTAAATGTACTAGTTCCATTAAAATTGAGCTGATATAGTTAATTGTAGTCCTAAAATAGCAATTTCCTCACACCTTCACTAAGCATTTTTTTCATCTACTGAGTAATAGTCTATTTAAGGAACACTTTTCACTTAAACTCTCAAATAAGATTTGTGAATACTTTTGTTCTGTCACGCTACCCCGTACAAGTTACACTGACGTTTGCTATTCGACCTTGGCTTCCTAGTTTGCTCTGAGAAATCCAGCAAAGTCTTTTGTTTCAGTTACTGTTAGTCTACGGTACCTGCATTGCTGAAGCTTTCGGGAAGAAAATCACCAATTTATCCTCCCAGCACACGCCGGCAATTAGAAACTGACATGAAATGACGAGCCAATGGCAAAACTCACGTCATACAGTCATTTTAAGCATCAGCACTTCTGGCAAACACATGATTTCCAAACATTAGTTTTAATGAACCCATACATCTTCAAAGTACTTGGAAGGGATTTGCAGCCTTGCTAGCAAATTGGGAATACAGGCCGTTCCTGCCTTTTTTTGAGCGAAACAGAATGAAAACAAAAAGGTATCCTAAGAGTACATCAACTTGGCAATAGCTAATCTGCAACTGAATCTCACAGACCACAGAGTTTATTGGAGCATTTTAAATTGCTCTGCAGAGAAGGGCGGAAAAATCACGACTTCGGGGAGCGCCAGGGAAGCCGGGGCTGACACGGGCGCATCTCGCTGCGCGGATGCCGTTACGTAACCCCG
>NW_008238358.1:4034875-4036907 GCF_000691975.1 Corvus brachyrhynchos
TGCTGCCGGCGTGTCGGAGAAACTGGGCAGCAGCGGGCACCGGGTAACGGGTTTCGGTCATGACATCGGGTCTGGAATTAAACGGGAAAGCACGTGGGCAACAGCGGGGCTGTGCTGGAGCGAGAGGGACCTCCGTGCCAGGTGCGGGAGGATGGTGTCAGACAAAGCGGGCCCGCCGAGGGACAGAGCTGTCAGCAGCAGCCTAAGGGCCTTTCCCCACCCAGGCTTGGTGACACAAGCACGACACCCAACCTTGCACCGTCACCCTCCCGCAGTGGTCACTGCGTTAGCTGATCAATCTTTGTCATCTGATAATGGGAAGTTGTAAAAAAGCACGTTAGACGCGCCAGAAAGCTACCGTAGAAATTACTCCTTTGATTTAATTTGTATTACGTTTCTGGGGGGTTGGTTTTTTCGGTAGGTTGCTTTTTGGGGGATTTTTTTGTGCAGGGTTTTTTGGGGGGGGGAAGTTGTTTTTTCTTCCCTGTAGATCCTCCGTCACAGCTTTTACAACATCTTTGATAGCTTAACACACCTTTGGAAAGGGGAAGCTGGGCTGTCTTGTGTAGAGAACCTATGGAGTGGAACAGGTCACCCCTGCTGTGGAGCAGACAGGTTGTAAACTCATCTGTCTGATTAGTGACGTGCCTCTGGCACCCTGGTCCTTCTGCTAGGGCCCTGTCATTCCCTGTCCCCAGGGCTGGCACACTTCCTGCCCTCCAGAGATGGCTCTGAGGCCTCTCTTAGCAAACTGTACTCCTACTATTTACATTCCCCACCTCAGCCCTGCTCTCTGGTTCATGGTAACAAGATTGGAAATAGATTTTTGTCGTCCAAGAAAATCAGTTGAAATCCCTGGAGAACTAGATGCCATTGCCAGCAAATTTCAATAAGAGAATGGGGGGAAAGGGCAAATACCTCCAAAAAAAAGTAGATTTAGAGCATTCTATAAATAATCAAGCCTACACTATTCATTAGGCAAAGATAAACAGGCTGTGTAATGCTGGTTTATATTTCCCCCATTTCTCAAACTAGCAGTTCCAGATCTGGGAGTATCACTGTGCAACAAAGGATCATTTTGGGGACCCTGGCATACAAAAGCCATAGTCATTTTCCTATTAAAGCAAAGACCTCTGTAGAAGGATCCCTTGACACAGTATTTTTTGTGTAACTTCTCAGATAAGCTTCTTGAAAAAAAAGCTTTATTCTTTCAGCTGAACCTGCAAGTCTCATTTTGAATGTGGTGGAATAAAGTTAGGAAATTCATTAAATAACACTTTTTTTTTTCTTTTTGGTGTTCAGGTTCCAAGAGCTGGAGGTGGAAAAACATTAAGCAGGACTTTGGTGGGTATCAGAGTAAGTTTTCATGAAAAATCCACAGAAAGATTAGGTAAGAAGCCACATACATTATAGAATACATTTAAGATCAGATTATTAGAGAGCGATGCCTCTCCCCCTATTAAGGTGCGAAAGACACAATATGCCAAAGTCAATGGTATGGATATTATTTAACAGTAAATGTGGGGGGAGAAGGGGGTGGGAAAGAGAGAAAAACAGGAAAAAGGAAGCGGGGGGAGTGGGGAGGGAAGAGAATGACAGAGAGACATCACTGTGATAGAAGGATATCACTACCTGTGGATCCAGACAGTATCCCGTTACTCCTCTTCTGGTCTTCTCAGTAGGGGGGGGTCCTGTGAAATGTGGAGTTCAATGGGTTAATACGTTCAGGTGTCCATGGGAACACCCAAGCACATCCCCTCCATGGGAGGGGATATTTTACACTGTCTTTTGCAATACAGGATCTGTTGCAACATTGTGGATCCTGTGCTGTCCCTTTGGTGGAAGGCCTCAGAAATGAGTATGGGAGTGCTTCAGGGCTCTTTGATGGCTTATGATCCCTTCTAACACATGGCAGCTGCCTCTGACAGCAGCACAGTCAAGCCAGTTATGCCCCATCACAAGGGGTGCACGTGTGTGAATGTGAATATCCCGTGTGGATGTGACCTTCCCTGGGGAGGGGCAGCAGAGAAGT
>NW_008238358.1:4037523-4047140 GCF_000691975.1 Corvus brachyrhynchos
TTTGTATGAGGGAAGACAATTGGCATGATAAAAACACCCTCCAGTCTCTGGAAAGTCTGCTTCTTATCCGGCTCAAAGCCCAGCTTGTAGCCTCCGAGGCCGGGTGTTCACCCCCTCTGTCTCATGCAGAGCAGAGGCTTCACCACCACACCCCCAAAACCTCTCCTCCTCCACGGCACTTGCAGGGGGAAGAGTGTGCAAACCTGGCCTCAGCAAATGAGTCTGTGGCTACGGCTCCCCCCACCAGACCCAGCCAGAGCTGATTTTCCAGCACAGCTGCTGAGCTGGCTTTCCTTGTGGATACATTCTTCTACTCCAGTCTTGTTTATTTCTCTTTAGGCCTGAGATAATTGAAAAATAGTACCACCTTTATTTTATTTCGAGTTCCCATCAGGTGTCTTAACTCACAGTTCAATTTCCCAGATTCGGGTGAGGTGGGCTTCATGCTGCTTCTTTAGAGACTATGCCATAGTGGGCAAAGTCCTTTGATGATCATAACAGTGTTTAACACAATTATGATTTTTAAGTCTCTTACAGACACTTAGTAATACCAGGGATGTAACCACTTATTTTTCTTCTAAAAGAAATAAGTAACAGGGCAAGGAGATAGAGGTGTCTTAAGGTCACCATTCAACAGCACCATTTCAGACAAGAGGTCACTCAACACCTGTGACATGAAAGAAATTCCAGAAAATGCTCTTGTTAATTAGCTAACTTGTTTCTGAACAACTGATTCTTTAATATTCTCTAATGATCTTGATACCAAATTCTTACGTGGCTATTCCACAGATTGGGGTTTTTTCACTAATTTGCCTATACTTAAACCAAAGAGAAACAAACATGTAGAAAGGCAGCTTAAATTTTTTTTTTAATAATACAGTTATGTTACATGGATGGTGGATGACAAAGTGCTGTGTATGCACACAGGTACCCTCATCTTCTAAGGTCTAAATTATATGGAAGTGTTTCTTAGATAACTGTAGTTATTCCCATTCTTTAAATCAGGCAGCAGGAAAGTTTATTAAATATAAAATTAAATGTTTGCTTACTAGCCCCATGCTGAGGATAAGCAGATCTATGGGCATGGAAAATATTTACTTACAGAACCTTAAGGAAATACTTTTATTTTCTCCTTTAATAAACAATATTGTTGTTTCATTGCTGTCATTTATTGGTGGGGGGGGGTGTGTAAAACAGTATCATTAGGCAAGGCATAGGTAAAAGACACCTTTTTAATAAAGATTTTTGTAAATTATACCTTGCCTTTTTTGCAAATTCATTGAATTATGAAAAACTGTGAGAGTGCAGTAGTAATAACCGGTGAACTGAAGTGCTTTGAAGAAAAAGCATGAAGTAGAGCAGCAGAGAGCATTACAGAGTGCATGATAATAAACAAATTAGGCAGAGAGAGAGCTTGGGAGGCAGGCTCATAGCAGGCAGAAGCTGTGAAAGGAGAAAGGCAGGCACCAGCAGATGGAAACTGGATGTGCCCTAGAGTAGGGGAGTGCCACAGGACTGAAGAGCCATCTCCAGGAATCAGAAAGCACAGCTGCCATTAGGACCACGATCAGGTAACCAGATCAACATCCCCTTTCTTTGACAGATACCGAGCACCCAACACAACATTATTTACCTTCCTCTTTGAGTCCTCCTTAGGGCTGAATTGCTTAGAATACTTCTGGATGAGCACTGTTGCACCTAAATAGCCTAAAATTACTTGTGTGAAGACAACACAGTTTCCTGAAGATCCAAAATTACTCATGGTAGGCAAAATGAAAGGTGACTCTGAGCAGCTGTAGAAAGATCTGACAATAGTGAGCAATAGGACAATGAGATGGTGGCTGAAGGTCTATGTCAATAACTGGAAACTAATATAAACAGTAATGAAAATAACCCTAACTAAACTTACATAATAATGGGCTATAAATTAGCCTTTATTACTTAGAGTCATTGTGAGTAGTTTTCTGCAAACACTGGTTTGCTACTCAGCAGTAGTCCAAAAGGCAAACAGTGTTAGAAATTGCTTCAAAAGCAGCAGAAAACAAAGCAGAAAAGCTCATTACAGCCCTATGTAAGTCTCTTTGCACTTGAGTGCTGTGTACAATTCCAGTTCCTTCATATGAAAATGTGAAACTAGAAAAAGCATGTATGCAGCCAAAAAAATATATGCAGAGGTATGGGAGTGCATCTGTGTGAGGAGATAATTTCTAGTTGAAGAGCAGACTGAGAAAGGATTGTCTTTTGATCTATAAAATGCCCAATGATACATAGGAGGCTGACAGGAAACAATCACGTGGTGGTTTTTATCACACAAGACCTTGGCAAGACTCAGTAAATGATCAGGCAGAGGGTTTAAAACAACAACTGGTAAAAACTTTTTCATACAGAGTGTTATTAAATCAGATGGCTTGCTTCTATGCTACACTGTAAAGCTGAAGAGAGAGGTTTTTAAACTGGGATTATGCAAATGAATGAAGGACAGCTGTAGGCACAACTATTCCCTTTGCAGTCCCTGCTGAAAAGGTGCCTGCCCACTGCCTGTTAAGAGTTGCCCAAGAAAGGACACTCTGTCTGCCCTGTTTTCCCTGACATCAGTTTCCAAGCAGTGTAGAGAGCAGGATATCAGATTAAATGGACCTTTACAGAGTCCTGTACAGCCATTCAAATGGTTTATTCTTTTCTTTCTGTGCAGCTAGGTGTGAGAAACCAGAGACAAACAGCATCCCTACATGTGAAAGCATACTCCTGCTTTTCCCCATCTTCCCTGGGAGTGAAATCAGTCTCTTAGTTCTTGATCTTTCCATTCGGGTGTTCTTCCATTCCCCTGAAGAGAATTTGGAAAAACTGTTTTTATCTTCTCAATATTTTGCTCTTCAGTTTCTGTAGTGATAGTCCCTGTGCACTGGTCTATTCATTTCAGCACCATTTTCAACCATCCTTTGTACAGGACTGAGACACTACATAGCAAGAGAAGCATAATAACATAAGATACGCATAGAGTATACCAAAAATACTTCCCATATTCATAGATCATCACAAAAAATAAAATCTAAACTATTCTTGGACATCCCTGAAGGAAAAAGGAGAATTATGTCTTCTCATTGAAGAAACTGGAAAGGGAAGTAGAAACACCCAGAGATGATTTAAAACTGAAGTTACAGATAATAATAATTTACAAGAGTTTTATTTAGAATATCCCTATTAAATAAAAAAAGCAGAAAAGCAAACCTGAAATGCAGTTTGTCATAACTCCAAGAATCCCTGAAGACAAACATAATAAATCAATCTCACATAAACAAACTCTGTATGGTTGATAGTATAGTTAACTATATCCACTCAAAGAGAGGCAAAGTTTGTTTCATACTTTATTTTAGCAGTGGGTAGTAGTCCCGTGGCCTCATTTTCAGCACAATGCACGACTTCTTTACTATGTAGACTGCAAAACCAAAGCAGTATAAACACTTTGAGCTATACATTTTAAACAACAGAGAAAAAAATCTCTGGTTGGAAGTGTTGTAACTACAATCCTTATAACCCTGCTGGCTATTACCAGCCCTCTACTTTCTATTCTAGACTCAGTTCTTTCAAGCTTCAGTATTTAAAGGACTTTTCTCTCAGTAACTCCCCTAGAATGGCATTAAAAGGGTCACAGTGGTAGCTTCCTCTGCACTCTCTGAAAACTACCTAATTAATTAATTTTTCCAAAGCAACAGAGATTACCCAGCTTCAAACAGTTTCAGATGGTCTGCAGGATAAAATTCCAAGAATGCTGTTTTATATGGGCATTGAGGCTATTTTTGCCTTTAACCAGGCAAAGGATAAAACTTACTGTGATACCTGTTTATGGATAACCCATGTCTAAAATTCTGGCCATAATTTTAAGTAGCTTAGTTAGTATGTTGCCACAGAGAAGAAAAATTTTAATGTCCCCCAGCACAATTATAAGAAGTGAATTCAGAATAGAAGTGAATGTTGTGGACTTGATTAAAATTTAAAAACATCAGTGGGTCAAAACATGCACTGTATGTTTTCACATGCCATTGCCTTTGATTTTGTTTTGCTGATTAAGCATAACTTCACTCCTGCTATCCTTAGCTATAACAGACACATTAGAAAGGGGATTTAGTGTGCCCAGCATGACGATAATCAGCATTCCGGTACTTAAAATAACTTTCAGCCATCTTGCAATTTTATTTGTGAAGCTGCTTATAATTTCAAGTTTAGAAAATATTTCGAGCATATATTTGCATTTCTGATTGGTTTGATGTCCACATATCTGAATATGCTCTGTTAACATTGCCCTGTATCTTTTAAAATGCCATCTGAAAAATTCATGCAGAACTTTCCAAAAACAGAACTTGGTCAGAAGAGCTGGAAGAATTCCCAATGAAACTTCTGTACTCCCAAGCTCAGGATTTGTAAACACTTTCTCTAAATATAGAGTAGGGTCTGATCAGCAGTTAACTCTTCAGTCTTAAGTCCTGCAGATACTGTGTATTAGATATTGCATGTTAACATTGAATTTGGATACCCCACACTGCATGTTGGATGAAGCTCTACCTTCCCAAGCCTCAGAGTCTGCAGAATTTCAAGAAAAATTTGTAATAAAAGAATTAAGGTAGGGGAGCAGGCAGATGTATACTATAAAGTAGATGAAATGAAAATCTTATTTCAATATTTAATTAATCTGACAGTGCCATGTATAGCTCAAAACAACAGCCCCACCATCTACAAGACAAGTGGACTGTACAGCAGTGAAGTGTTATTTTCAAGCTGGGATTTATGTTTACAAAGCACCAGGGCCCATCATCCCTCAAGCAGCTCCCCTCTAAAGCTTCCTTTAAAGCATTTCTAACCAAGCAGAGCAAGCAGCTGGACTGTGTTTTGCGTTCTATTCAGCTGCACACCTCTCTTCACCCTTGTAGCCAGCAGAGCTGCCTGGCACAGCGCTTTGGGCGCCATAGCTTCAGCTGCCAGGGCTGCCCAAGGCATCTGGGATGTCCTGTTTTGAGTGTGACACAGCACCAGGCTGGCTGCAGGAGGCCCGATCCTGCCTGAAACTCAAGCTTCTGGTGCTGCGCTTGTCCCTGCTAAGAGCAGAGGCTGTGGGTGACGTGAATTTGTGCTGCAAGTTGTTCAGTGAACTCCAGACAGCTGCAGCTGGGGTGAGCTGTGTCAGAGCAAGGAGTAGGTACAGAACCACCACACAGCAGAGGGAAGAACAAGAAATTACCTGAGATGAGTGAGCTCAACAGAGAGCACAGGATTTGGAAAACCTGTTTTATTTACTGCTTTAAAATACTGCTTTAAAAGTAATCCTGGTGCTGTAACATTCACTATGTGCATACAATATATGCACGGTGCACAACACTGTATTTCAAAATTAAACAGAAGTAAGACACTAAAGGGTGACATTATTACAGACTGATCTAAGGGCTTCTGTGGTTCATTTGTGATAGACATCCACCCAAGACTCTGCAGAGGGATTCCTTGTGGAACAGGGGCATATGATACCCCTGGAAAAATTGGACAACCCAGGGTTGCTGAGGACAAAGCCCTGAACTGGCCCCTGGCTGCAGGCAGCCCTGAAAGTCCTTGGCAAAGTTATGCACTGGTTGGCTCCCCCATGAATTAGGAGCCATCTAGAGGGACTGGGTGTGAATCTTTGCAAAGAAGATATAAGCTTGCATAGGTAAACAATAAAGGGAGCACAATGCTCAAATCGTATCAGTGTTCATGTCATTACTCTGGCCGGCTCTCCAGGACTCGGGACCCCCCCGAAAAGACTCCAAATCCCTACACACAGCCTAATCTTAAGGCATTTGGCTTCCAGAGCATCAAAATGCCCCCCATCTTTTCTGTCTTAAGAGCTGACTCATTTGAATTATCCTGCTTTTCCCCAATATCTAAATTGGATTTCCCCAAAGAATTCCCCACACACCTTACCTCCTATTAGACTGTTTCCTATTCTATTTCTTGAAATCTGAACTCGTTTATTTATAACCTTCCTTATTTTTCCTTTGTTTTGTCCCTATTTCCCCTGATTTTCTCCCTAATTCCTGCTCATTATTTTCCTCCTAATCTCTTCCAGAGAAATTGCAAGAATGACAAGAAATGGTATAGAGAGGTGTTCTGTATGCAGTGTTTTCAGGTATCACATAGGAAGTTTTCATACTGAGCATGACAATTTTAGAACTATTTGGTTAATCCTGCATTTGCAAAACTATGAAAGGCCTCTGGAACAGCAAGAAAAAAAATCAGAAGCAGACACATGAGGCTTGTGCAAACAAAAATAGAGCATTTGTATTTAAAAACTAAAAGGCCATAAAGAAATAAATAGTTTAAAAAATGAGAGAAAATAGGCAAGTTAAACTAAGGTTCTGTCTTCTCTTAATTACTTTAAAATCAATTACTTGAAATTTTTTTAATTATTAACTTATTTTAAAATATGTTAAATAATGTTTGAAATTGATACACCTATTGATAATTTTGTGGAAAAAAAAACCCCAAACAAACCACAACCTTTTGATTAAGAAATTATCTATATAGGTTGACTATTTTAAGAGCAGGTTAAGATTCAATAATGTCAGCTTTGGATGGAGGCTGCAGCCTCCATCTACACATCCAGAGCCCAGTGACCTCTGCTGGAACTGGGGGATTCCTGGAAGTGCTGTGGCATCATCCTTTGTCCCTTCGCTATCACTGTAAGTGAACTTGGCATTGTTACCCTCCCTCTCTGATATTTTTTTCTTCATTTTATTTTGGAGAAAAATTTTTGGAGAAATTTACCACTGTAACAGCAGTTCTAGTTTGACATTCTGTAAAAAAACTTCATCAGAATCTTCGATGAGGTTTTAAATGAATGTTTAACAAATACAATTTAAGTTCAGGAAAGTGGCATGGTGAGAATATGATATGAGTAGTTTTCCTGAATTAAAGCTGTACACATAATTACACACTGTTTTCACCTTCAACAGCTTCCCCTTCTCACATGATTATTCCTTCTGTCTCTCACTGCTACAGTAATTGGGAGAGTGGAGGTGCCTGGCATTGCAGACATTAGATGATGTCTCTGTAGAGAGCAGAAAAAACATGACAGAGTGCCCTGGGTCAGAAAAAGGACCACGAACAGGAAGAATGAGGAAGGACACAAAGGAAATCAGTTGCACTGTGCATTGCAAACCTGGGCTCTGCCCCCCATGTGAGCTTCTCTAGCAGTGGTTTGTGCCACCAAAGACAGGTCTCAGGAGCACCAGGATGAGGGGAACTGCAATCACTGATTCACAGATCACATTCAGGATGCACAGCCCTCTTGAGAATGGCCTTTTCTCACTTAATGATCAGAAATACCTTAATGTAGACATTCAGGCAACATAAACAAATTCCTATCTTCCTGCAAGGTTCCTCTGCTGACCAAGTGGTTATGACTCAATAAATGGATAAAATGATTTCTACTGGACATAATTGAGTGTGATTTGTGAAATCTCTATTTTCTCATTTTCAAAAGGTACAGAAGTCTTGTTCAACACCAACAGAAACTATGGCTGATGAACACAGCTGAAATGTAAGTCACTTATAGGTAAGCATGCTAAATTCTACTTAGCAACATTAAAGCACTGATACTGCAAAACAACACACCAAAACCCTCATACAGTTTTGGTCAATTCACTCACCAGCATCAAAAAGAACGCATGAGACAGGTTTTTTTCCAGTACAGGAACCTAATGCTCATTCTCACAGCAGACCAAGTTTTTACTTACCAACAAAAGGACCTAGAAAAGCAGCATGCCACTTAGCAGTAGTGCTATGCAACAATTAAACAGGGAGTGATGAATATCATATCCAATCAAAAATGTACTTACACAAAGTGTTACCTAGCCAAAGAATAGAACATGAATGTTTTCAGGAAATATGCTGAACTCTAAGGAGAGCAATAATGATTTTACTCTAAGTATCTTCTAAAAAACTTTACCAGAATACTAAAAATGATTCCACATGAGTCACTTGACAGGCTGATGCAGCAGTGACTGAAAACTAAACTCTACAAACAGCATCTTGAACCCTTAGAAATGAAAATGGGAACATTTCTTTTTTTTTGAGCTCCAGCCCAATTCTCTTCAGCTGCAGACCTGACTGAACAAGCTGGCAAGGGAGTTCCATAGCCCAAAGCAGGACTGCATACAGAGCACTGATCTTCCATGGCCAGGGGAGTGCAGTAGCCCACTATTCCCAGAGGCATGTAGGAATAAAAACAAGATTGAGAACAACTAGAAAATGGCACTGTTCTAATTTGTAACATCACTTCAAGCTGTAAAGGGTCTCTGTGTGTTGAATGTGTGTGTTGAATGCTCCCTCAAGCAGCTGTTAGGAGCAATTCCAACAATCCAAGGACTGTTCCTTCCCATCTTAGATGGCCAAACACCATCACCAGTTAGTTTTTGAGTGTTTACCCTCCTGGGGATGTTTATATCCCCTAAACACACAGGCATCCACCCCGTTAAACCAGGGATCTTGGCATAGGAGACTCATCGGGAGGCCAATTTTACCACACAAATGAGAAGCTGGGGTTTTTTTTCAACTGCCTATACAGGGATTCTCAGCATTTCACCTGCTACTGTGCAGATCCACCACAGCATACAGGTTCTGCAGCATGTGTCAGACCCTCTGTACAAGCATGGTGTCTCTCCATGTTCACAGAATAGGACTGGTGCTTTCTGAACACCTTGGACTCGCTGCACACATTGACTGTACAGCTAAGGCTGTAAAGGTGCTGGCTGACAGTTCTGGAGTTTGGGATTTATGGCAACCTGGTCAGAATTATTTCCTGTGTGCAAGTACAGAAAATCCCCAAATGCTACCTGAAATTTACCATGAAGGATGGGGGAGAAAAAAAACCAACAAAAACCAAGCAAATAAACAAACAAAAAACCCAACACACTAACCCAAACTGGAACTTTTTCAGGGGAACACAAGAGAAATTGCAAACCTCCTTATAAACAGCTGTCAGGCTAGAGTCAGAGACAGGATCCAATTCTCCAGGCTCAACCATAAACCTGTTTTTTCACTAATTTCACACAGCTATGCCAAATTAAGCAGGAATTTTACAGCTTGGTTAACCATGCAGCCCTTATTCAATTCTGCTCCTTGTGCTGAATGAAACAACTGCACTTGGGGAAAAGAGCTGCTGGTGAGTCATCAAGGACTGCATTTTAACAGGTACGAGTGGAATGGAGGGGAAGGAAAAGATTTCTTAGGCAACCTTTACTCTGCAACTTGCTCCCATTTGATCATTTGAATTCCAATATTCTTTTTAAAAAAGAAAAATTGGGGTTTTTTTAAAACATGGTTTGTTACTTTAAATTCAAACTTCTGAACCAATTGATCAAAGGACCATATGGGAGATACTGTGAAGCAGGAAGCATCCAAGGGCATGCTTCTCCTCTAGAGTACATACAACTAGAATTCCTCAATTTTATCTGTACATGTTATTTTAATAAACAGGATATTTCCAATTCAACAAGTAGCATACAGGAATACATGGGAAAGTAATGGCATTTGAAAATTCTCTGTGCACATACTTATTTGAACTATCTTCATTTACTCTCCATGAGTGCCAA
>NW_008238358.1:4047291-4059845 GCF_000691975.1 Corvus brachyrhynchos
GAAAACTTGACTTGTCCAACTCCTACTTGAACAGATGCATTGTAAGCTTCTGGAAGAAAAAAACCAAAAGAAGAAACACCCCAACCCCTCAAAACTAATAAAACCAGACCCACAGCCTTAGACTCCACAGTTTCCCCGCAGTTATAGCCAAAAGACCTCAGGATAAGAAAGGATAAATATAGGAAGTTTTGGTAGTCTGACACAGAGTCAAATGTTCCTTTAACTAAACAGCATAATGAATAACTTTGGCCCAAAGCAACAAAATATTTAAGAATGTACTTTGAATTATTTTCTTGATTACAGCTATTTTAAGTCTAGATTAATACTGTCATGTCTGCTAGCAGTTGTTAAAGTTACTTGATTTTCTTTGAATTTACTACTGTACTTCACTTTTCAATGCAATTTGGATCATGAGAGATGTCTTCTATTTTAACAGAATCTGAACCATTATAAATTAACCAGTCAAGTCAGAAAATGCTGGCTCCTTTATTTCCTCCATCATTGTAATTTCCATCTTATAAGGAAGGATTCAGGTAAAAACAAGAGCTATTTCTGTAATACAAGGTTATATACTACTACAAGAACAACCACCAGTTTACAGTTTTTAATGCCTAGATAATTTTCAAAACTGTATGTCTGCATATTCAGAAAGGAAAAGGATCATAGAGAGATGAACTAAGTAACAATTAACAAAAAAAAAAAGTTGTCACTGAAAAAAGCTGTCACTGTCCACAGGAACCATGTCTAGTCACGTTTTCAGTCAGTCAGTCAGCTAGCTGAGGGTCATGTCATTACTTAGTTTCTGTAGAAAAAACACAAGTACAAAAATAGTATCAAAAAGCAACATACCTATTTTTATTTTAAAGGACATACTATAAAATATAATCATTACAACAGCATATAAATAAGGCTTTCAATGTCTTTAGAAGAATAATGTTGAAGTTTTAGGCATACTTCTCTAACTTTTAAAGAAGTGCCTCTTTCTCTGAGCAATGTGTAAAAGCCAGCATTTTTTCTGCAGTATACTGTTGATACAAATACACCTATTTTTTCAAAGTATATCACAACTATGATACAATTACTTTTTAAAAACACTTTTGCAGAGCAGTAAATCATTAAAATGTATACATATCAACATCAGGATTTTAAAAAAGGTCTAAATAAAAAAAAAGAATGCAAATCAAGTCAGTGATGTGGACTTTTTCCAGACAAGAATAACAAGACAATAAAAACCAAGTATTTTATGGCAGAATAAATGTTTTTTTCAACTTAGTAAGTAATTAAATAGTTATTTAAAACACCCAACTTTTTTCAGGGAAAAAATGCAATGAATCCATTTGCTGTGGGTTGAAGTCAATCAGCAATGACCATTAAAAGCCACAGAACCTAGCTCCAAGTAGCTGTGTCTGGCATTTCCAACACAAGAAGCTCTGCTTTCTAAGGACTATCTGAATGCTTTGTGAAAGATGTTTGGGGTGAGCTTGCCTTTTTTGTTTTGTTTGCTTGTGGCTCTCGTTTTTAGTGGTTTGCATTTTTCTTTCCAAGGGCGGGGCTGGTATTTAAACAGAACTACTAGGCAGCAATGAAGAGATTGATTGATTGGTATTTCACAATGCATTCTTCTGACAGATAGCAAATTCTTTCCTTCCTCTCCTATTTTAGAATGACACAATTTGTGTAACTGGCATCAGACACTGCAGTGAGGTTTCCACAAAATACTCAAAATAATGCAAAGCCCTGAGTGGAGAGCACAAGCTGGTCAAGAGCAAGATCATTAAGACAGGTCTGCTTTTAGCAACTGCCTAGAAGTATGCAGTGTCATTGTCTTCTCAAGCCTAATCTGATTTAAAGCAAGATAGTTTGAAGTGATTATTTCAGCCATTAATACTTACTTAGCATAAAAGGGGATAATCTCACCCCCCAAAAACTTACATTAGGACTTAAAGTGGTTAAAAGAACCTTACTGGTCTGTATTTCCACCTTTTCTCTGCTACTTTTAACTACTCACATAAACAACTGAATTCTCATTGACTTCTAGGAGAACCAGAGCCTGTAAAATTCATTAGGTGGATTAGTTTAGAATATTAATAGACCTGTATTCAAATTTGCCTGATAAAACAAAGTTTGTTGCAAGGTAAGAAAGTTCTTAGAGTCAGAAGTTTGCATTGCAAAAGCATTATGAGTAGTATACTGTTACCACAAAACCTTTTTTAAGAAACAATTTTGTAAACTGTATTTTAAAAAAGATTATTTACATAAAAAGGTGTTGGGGCAAAACTTCAAATGTGTTGAAAAAAATTAATATTTTACTTAATTATTCCATTGAATTACATTTATTTTCATATAGATTCTAGAATTCACAGGTCTTATGATGGATTTTAATCAGAGAACCTTGTATAGAAAAGACTATTTCAGAAATCCAGTCACCTTGTTAGAGACAAAAGGCAAGCAATACAACAGCACTTTAGAAAGGATTTTATTAAGAGGCAATGATTTCCTTAAGTGAAAACTCACAGAAGTTTTGGCTAGAAAGATTATTTCCTACAGCTAAAATTCAATGAAGAAAGTTAATGTTCTCAATCTTAAAAAAAATCCACAACTATTTCAGAGGTAGAGAGAATTGCACCTCCTTTCACATGCACAATTTAACACTTTAACTGAAAGCAAAATACAAGCCTCCAAATTACTGTAAAGCTTGTCAGTCATTCCAGTGCAAAATCAGGCAGTGGTAAAATCACTTACATGGGAAATGTAAGTGATTCTCTTTTGAAAGGGAATCTTCCCTTTTAGGTACCACTTCATTTGAACTTGAGAAACAACCAAAGGACAAATGAACAAGTAATTGTCTGTCTATCCTGAAAAGAGACAGATGCCAAGACAACCTGCTAAGAGACGAGGAATCAGGAATTTGGTGTACAAAAAAAGTAGGGATAAATAATTTTTCTAATTTGGGATGCATGTAGTATTTACACTTCTCTAGTAAAAGTACACAAGGCAGACCTGGTATTGTATTGCACTTCACAGTTATTCCTGTAGGGACCCAGAGGCTGGGATTTTATTGCTGAGAGCAAAAGTCACATTATAAACAAAGAAAACTTTTACAAAGATAAGAGCATGGGTACAAGTTACTTAAAATTGCAATCACCAGAGCTGATGATTAAGAAGAAAGTTTCTATATAGTTTTAGCTATAATTCCATGCAGAAAAAAGAATGCCCAGAAATCCAAGTTTTTAAAACAAAAGTTGTGTATAAAAACTAAGGCCAGGTTTAGTATCTGCTGCTTATCAGAAGAGCAACATGGAGGTCCTTAGGAGAAAAAGAACACTTCAGGCAAGAGCTTTTTTTGGTCTTTGCAACTCTTGGGTCACAAAGGATCTATACAAAGAAAGGTACAAGGAGTGAAGCTTAGAGGGAAAACACTGATGCAAAGACAGTCATGTGGTATTTTCTGAATTAGTTAAACCAAAACTTCATGCACCCTAAGAAGATAGTATGGTACTGGAAATATCTGGAAGCTATAGTAATATTTTAGAGTTATTTTGTAGAAAACAGGGCTTAGCCTTTTCTCCCCCAAGTATATTCTCCTTTGGCAACAGTCCTAATGCTGAAAGAAATAAAAATAATTTAAAAATGTGATGAAATTCAATATAACTTGAGGCAAAGCAATGTTTTAAAAGAACACTTGAATTTTGGTCCCTGAAGTCAGTAAAAAATAAAACCTCTCTAGGAGTTTAGCCAGCTTTCACAGGCCATAAGCATCAAACAGTAAGTTCTCAAACTAATTATCTTAAACATGTATCTCAATTCCTTCACCACAGGCTCTGCTCTATCTTCCCCACTATCACATATTCCAGCTACACCTGATTTCTGAGGACACAGATGATCCAGATATCCCAAAGCTTCGCTTTCACCTGACAACCCTACCTGTCCCCCCACCACTTTTTTTTTTAATTTACCCCTTCACTCCTCTGCCCTTCAAGGGTTCAACTCTTCATCTTTATCCAATGCCACGGAGGGCATGTGATTGTAATGAAAAAAAAGACACACACAAGCTTATGTCTGTTTCATTGTTTATTTTTGCATACTCTTTTCAATGTCAACTGATCCTCTCATGTACAAAAATGATATTTCTATGAACACCCAGATTAATTTTTATCAACTGGTTCATATTTTTTTCAAGAATTATAAAATTTGATTGTTGCTAAAATAAAGTGCACATATAAGTGCATACACACACCTATATATATATACATGTATGTGTATACACACCCAGATATCTCAAGAATTCTACTTCAATTTGCTAGCTAAGAATAGATTTAAAGTTTATCATTATATGTTTGTATCTAACTTCAAAATCTTTGCCTCTCACTATTTCAGGTAGCTGGACCTCAGGGTAAGAAGGAGCTCAGGCTGGGTAGGGGGTACTCACCTGCTCAGTAAGTTCTCTGGCGCTTGTTGGGCTCCTCCGAGGGCGAGTCTGCCAACCTCACTTTCAGCCTCACCCCGTTCACAATCTTGCCATGCAATGCAGTTATGGCCTCGCTGGCACTTGCTCTGTCTGCAAATTTTGCATAGCCCACGTTTTTTCCAGCAACAAGATAAACATTTATCAATTGTCCAAAACGACTGGGGGGGAAAAAGAATAGAAAATTTACAGATTTTCCTGCAACATTTCCAATCTGATGTATGATTTATTAACTGTGAAAACAGTGTTCTTATATCTATGCTCCCAATTTGCATATTCCCTTCCCTTGAATTATGGGCAGAAACACAAACGAACACCAGAAGTTCACAGGTAATGTTTTCTATGAAATATTACGATAGAACCATAAACATCAGTGATTCCTCTCTTATTCAAAAGAATATGTAATGCCAATAAATACTACAGTCCCCAAACACCCCACAAAAACAAAACAAGAAAAAAACCCAAACCAACCAAAAGTAAGACATACACACCCAAGCCAGCAGATAATTTAGAACCTAAACCTGCATCTCACTTAAATGAACTTGCTCAGTTGCGATTCTTTTCAAAAAAGGTCTCACCAAAATGACTGAGAAAACAGCACTACAGATTCAGGGAAAAATAGAGATTTTCAAGTACTCAGGAGATTCCTAGACAGATTCTTAAATATTTTTTTTAAACAGTCTGCTTGCTTCTTACGGAAGTTATACTGAAGTGTCAAGACTCGAGTGCAGGGCCTTTTCCTCCTCCAGCATCTGATTAAGAAAATCCACTATATCAAATAGGTACAATTTTAAATTTCACACACATTTTCCTCTCCTGGTGCTTTGAAAATATTTTGGCTCTCCAAAGATTTATTGCAAATTCAAACCATCAGAAAAGGGAAACACCTCTCTCTTCAAGAGTATACTACAAATAAATAATATAAAATACTGGAGAACTATTAACTATTGATTTTTTTAAAGATGGCAAAAATTGTCTCAAGTCTTTGCTCCACACAGGGAGATAGAAAGAATGATTAAAATAGTGTTAGTAGGATGCAAACCATTATAATGTATCAGAAAAACAACACCCTATACTTGCTCCCCCTAAGTTACTGTGGAAATTTATCAAAATAGTTAAATGCCTTACAGAAATATGTAAAAAAATGCAAAATGAACTAGGAAATAGTAACTGCAAGTACTACATTTTTTGGTTAAAAATCAACATTAGAAGACTAGACATCTGACTTCAGATTAAGTTAATTGATAACAACGCTGCTACACTGACGACATTGCATCTATGGTTCAACGTGAATCCCATTACACACTTCTTTCAAAAAGCAGCTGTTACCTACTGTTCACTTATGACTTACTGGTCACTGTCTACTGCCCTTTCTGAAAAGAGTTTTAAGGCCCTCTTTTTTATTTTCAGTGTTTACTTTAAATATTTCCTAGTTTGATTTCTTTTTGTTAGGGAACACTTACTTGTAAATATTGTAAATAGAGTCTTACCAGAACACATCCTCCAGTACATTTACGGGTAAAGGATGGGGATGAAAAAGTATGAAAAGCCTTTCCTTCACAGAAGTGTCAGGTGGAACTTTTTTTTTGGGTGGTGGAAGTATGGCATCTGTTTGGGGCTGCAGCAATTGTGGGCCAGAAGTTCCTCCAAATGCTTGCTGAAACAGAAAAACGCCAAGCGTAAGTTAACTGGTGGGGGGGGGCACAGGAAGTAATTTTACCTTTCTTACCATTTTTGTTCCATCACAGGACATAAATAGGCCTTGTGAGTGCTAATCTTTATTTTATTTATTTATTATTATTTATTATCTTACTTTATTTACTTTGGTTATTTCATTAGATTGGACAATAAATTCAAGTAAGGTCAGACACCTTTTCAGGGAATAAAATGCACTAACCAACCAGAGGTACATCTTAAAAATGCAGCATGTAGAACAGTTTAGAGAAGCAAGTGAGCAGTGTTCTTTATTGGCATATGTGAAGTTTCTTACAACAATTCAGAAGAACACCAACACCATCCATGACGTGAACTTACAGGAGGCGTCCTGTACTGCTGAACGATCGCGCTGTTACTGCGCAGCGCTGACGACACCTGCGCTGTTACCAGCTGTGTTGCCATTTTCCTGATAAGGCTGCAAGCAGAAGTGATAATAAACTACTTCAAAGAAAGAGCTAAGTTATGGAAATCTTAAATTTAGCAAGAGAAAGTAAGTTTTAATACACATCAGAGTATCTCTAGAAATCTGTTATGTCATGTACATGATGAAAATCAAGACAGGCTTTCATGACAGCCTACAGAGAGATCTGAAAGCCTGCATGCTAGCTGCAACTCACTGAAAACATTCATTCATTACCACTTACAGAGACACAAAACTACTCTCTGGGCTTTTTAACACTCTAGGGGAAAAAAAGATTGACTTGTCTCTACAAGAGTCCACTACATTTTCTGAGAGATGACTAAAAAGCAAAAGGGACAGAAAAACTTCACCCGTTTCGGTAAAGAGCACAGAGATTCAGTTCAGAAACCAAAATATTATCAGAGAGTTTACTTCCAGTCCTCATTTTCCAGTGATTTTTCTTTGTTCTGATGCAGAGTAAGAAAAAGCAGTTGCTTTTTGCATAAATACACAGCCTGTGTTGTTAGAGCATCTAGGAATTACTGGAGAATGAAGGTTGCAATGAACATCGGTTTCAGTTCGGATCAGGCATGTACTTCTGAAGTGAATCTCTCCACTGTCCCTCCTTACTGTCTTCATCTCCCAGAACAGGTTTGACATGAACTAGACTCCTTTAGGATGAAACTAAGGCAAAAAATTCACTGCAGGAGAGTACCTAAGCTGCTCCAACTTGTACTGGGCATTCAAAACATAGGAAGAAGTTAGAAATGATCAAACACCTGAGAATTCCCCATACTGTACCAATATCAGATCCTCAGCACCCAAAAGCTTTACTCTACATATGTGCTTCACAAAGCTACTGCTTGCACTCCTGCAAACACAGCCAAGAGACAAAGTACCTAAGTCTGGTTCTAATTCAAAAACCTCATCAAAAGTACATTCCAGCCTTGTTACATGTTACAGATATATTGACAGATTCTTGCCAAATTCAAGATTTTTCCATAGCATCTTAAAAATATGTGTTTTAATCTTTATCAAAGACTACCAAGTTTCAAAAGGCTTATTCTAAACCATTCAAAAAAAAAAAAAAAAACCCAAACCAAAGAGTTTCAGAAAATACTATCTGCAAGCATGGCACAAGCTCACAGTGACACTGATGTTACGTCTTCTCTTAAAAATGTGTTTATATTTTGCTCTCCAGAACACAACTTACAACTCTGTAGGTTGTACTTACTCTGAGCTATCATTCCCATCTTCTAGGAAAATGACAGTTAGTCGATTTCCAGGAGGATACTCAAACCCGTGTAGTTTGTACTTGGCATATATAGCTGAGGCAGCAGTGCTGTACTGAATCACAGCGTACCCTGCAAACACAGTGTACACAGTGTCACCAGGAGACAGGTAAATCCTCAGGACAAACTACCCTCATGTAAGCAATTCATTTAAACAGCTCATCAGGCATGGATGACACAAAATTCTTAAGTCTTTTTAGCATACATCATTACTACTTCATCAGTTTTATTCGTGAAGGAAACTTCGGTGAAGTTAACTAGCGACAGATGAGCTGTATTTATGCTAACTTGAAAAGCTGGCAGTAAAACCACACAAGTGAAAACATGACTTCCTCACTACTCCAGAATTAGTAACAAAAGGATACATAATTTTATTTAAAAATGCAATTATCCCATCAACAGTGAATTTCAACTTTCGTTTTACTTGTGTCAACTTCTACACACACACATTTCAGAATGAAAATTCAAAAGATCTGCTTAGAGAACATTTTTACTTTAATAATTTCTGACAACTTTTTCTTCATTTATTCTGCCTCAAACTATTAATTCAACCAAAACCCACTTATCATTACTTTGACTCTAACCCTCTTGAGTTTTTATTATCTGAAAGTAAAGGCATAATCCCTTAAGGGCTACCTGTAAACAGGGGTTCAAACAAAACTGAATTCTTGAGTTTATGCAGTGATAGCAGCAACCACTGCTTGTTTCCAACAAAACTGTATTTTGCAATACAAATTAAGTGAAGTACAATTACAAGGGATTCCATTCAGAGAAAAAAAGACAAAAACCTTTTGTTCTTTTACTTACCACTGTTGGTATGAGGGTCTCGCTGAACATCACAATATTCCAATCCTGGAACTAAATCAAAGAGGGCAAACAGCTGCTCTTGAATAAAGGGGAGCCGTGATACCACTGACAGGCGTTTGGAGACTGGTTCTTGAATCCTGGTCTCAGTTTTTTCAAAGCTACAAAATTCTGGCTGCATACCTCAAGAATCAACAAAACAATCTGAGTCATCACACCAGCATGCCTTCATTTCATGCATATGCTGCATTCAACTCTTAAAAGTAATCCAAGTGAATTATATACAATTATATTATATATAAAGGTCCTGTGTTGATTTCACCAGTGCAGGTCACAAAATAATTGGCCAACCAGAGCAAAGCAAGCCATAAAAATAGAGAGATGAAACACCTGGCTAGTTTCTAACTTCAATACCCAATCTACTATTGAAGTGTTGACCTAAGCCTCCATCAGCTTCCCTTCCACCAAACCACATTCTTATTTAGTGACCATACTGGAGCCCACAAATCATTTTCAGGGTAAAAAGCTGTGACTTACAAAATGGAAGTGTATTTCCTCTTAGATCTTGCCTCATATTATTACTGTAATAATCGTGTTCAAAAGACTCAGATGACTTATTTTTAGGTTCAGCCAAAATGGCCCTGTAGCCTGAAAGAAACAACCACACACATAAAACCACCTCAGCACATCTCAGTTATCTGACCAGGCCCACACTCTCTCAAGTCCCATATTTAGAAACATTACTCAGAAAACCCAGTAAGTGCTGGCTTTAGAGGAATAACTAAACTATAACTCTTGAAGTCTGCCATAACAATTTTGTGAAAGTTAACAGCTTTGAAATGGAGTTACTCCTACTCACAAGTTAAGCATGACAGAGCCTAATTGCCATGAGAGTGACTGAGCACTGGCACAGCTTGCCCAGAAAGCCTATGGAGTCTCCATGTACAGGGATATTCAAAAGTCACCTGGACATGGTCCTGGGCCACCAGTACCCAGGTGACCATGCCTGACCCAAGTCATTGAGCTAGATGACCTCCAGAGGTTCCTTCCAACGTCAACCATTCTGTGATACTTAGCAGGATTCTGAAATGCTCCAGAAGCCATCACCTGAACTTCTGTGCTAAAACAGTATTTTGTGGATGTTTTACACTGATCTAGGTTTTGCTTTTATGAAATAAAGAGGTTATCAAGCTATCCAACTAATTTCATTTTAGCCTCACAGCAAATAGGAAATAAAATTTGACTGCTAAGTAATCTCAGGCTCATATCCCTATGCACAAATATAATTTCTGTAGAACCACTTATGATAGATACAATGCAGAACCACCACATATATTACTGAAAAAAAAAGAAACAAACAAAGCCATAAAAAAACCCCAAAACAAAACAAAAACCTAACAAACAACCACACCCACATCCACACACCAAGTTGTTTCATACTTGTAATTAAGCAACACTGAACAGGGGGGTGGATTGAAAGACTGCTGTTAGGCTTCTGGGGAAACCTTTCTTCTTCTGGATGAGCAAACCCAATTCCCTCTGCCTCTCCTCTGAAGTCTTGCGCTTCCAGCTCCTGACATCTTTTGGCCTTCCATCAGCCTCACTCAAATTCATTAACTTTTGGTACTAGAGCATAAATGACAAACCATAGAATCACAGAATGGTTTGGGTTGGAAGGAAACTTACAGCTCGTTGAGTTCCAACCCCCTGTCTGGGGCAGGGACACCTTCCACTGACCAGGTTCCTCAGAGCCCCATCCAACCTGGCCCTGAACACTTCCAGGGATGGAGCACCCACAACATCTCTGGGCAACCTGTTCCAGTGCCTCACCAAATGGCTGGTAATAAATAAGCATACAAAGTCTTTCACTTTGTAACAGATAAACCATGACACTAAACAAAATCAAGCACCCTTCCCCAAATTTCAGTTAGCTTGGATTTGTTCTTAAATAAATGTTATCACAACAGCATCCCCATGTATCATGAAGTGTATTTTATATAAAAATTAATTTTATATCAAATACATTGGATTAAAACTCCCTATTCCCAAGGACACATGAAAATTCTGTCCTGTGTATGAAGCCTACACTACAGACCAATAATAATGTATAAAAGAAAATTCTGTATCCATTTCCAAACTCTTCTCACTGATCTTATTTGCAGTTTGTCCCTGAAAAAATGTAATCAGGTGACTGTTCTCACTGAATGTTAACAGTGCTATTATTTATTTGCAATAGAACTTTGTCTCAAGATGTTTTTACATCAAGAATAATTTACCTGCAAACAAAACTAAAAATTAAAGGTACATTATCATGATACACACTTATTGCGAAAACGCCCTTAAAGAATTCACTTAGATTCTTACTTCTATCACACTCTTCAATTGCTCGGGCAGCTTGCGATGGTTTCAAGTACCTGACATAGCCCAAACCTTTACTTTCTCCAGTAGTCTTGTTTTTAATAATGCTGCAATATTCAATGTCTCCATACATCTGGAATGATTAAAAAACATTTTAATTTCCAATATTTGAAAAACCATCAAAAGTTCCATGTGCTAAGTCCTTCTGATAAATTTAGAAAAAGGCATTTTAAAATAACTACAGAAAGTTTAAGTACCTTAAACTTCTCTCGCAGATCCTCCTCCGTGTAGGTTTTTGGTATCATAACAAAGATTCGTGTAAGCTCCTCATCTTCGACATCTCGGTGGCTTCCAGAAGCTCTTGACTGTGCAATAAATACCTAATGAAATAATTACAGAAACACTAATTACTGGCTAAAGGGTCTAAGACATCTATCAACAAGCAAGTAAAATAGTTTAACTGGCTTTGTATTTATTGTTCACATACGCTGACCTTCTTAGCATGGAAAGAAAAGAACATTTATGACCACCTGTGGTAAAAGACCTAAAAATATAATAAACCTCGAATAGTTTCCCGAACAGGACAGGGGCCAGAAGAAGTTCTTACTGGGAATAATGAGGAATGGTGAGAAATACCACTGCTGATTCAGCAGCACTGTCAACATCACCGGGACACATGAGGTAGCAAAGAATGCATTACTGTAACAGGCCTAGTATAGCAGTAGTAAAAACAAATAAGCAAGCAAACAAACAAGAAAGCCTAGCAGCTTAATAAAGCCTTGCAACTGCAGTTCACTGCTCAGCTGGGCCAGGTTTACAGGTCTACTGCTCTATGAAGGATCCTAACTTCTCGTATCTGTTACTGTTAAAATATTTTTTAGTTATTGAAACAAATTTCATCTCAGAAATGCACACCAAAAGACAATCAAGAAAAAAAAGCTGAAATAAATCACAAACAAAAACAAAACAAAAACCCAAAAAAAACCCCAAAAAACCAACAAAGCAGTCAAGTAAGAAAGACACAACTTTCAAATCAAGCCTCTTATGCAAAAGTAGCAACTGATTTCACAGAGCTCTTAATTTATTTTTTTAATAGCCATGAAAGGGAATGAGGAAAACAACTTTGATCTTTTGTCTTCTGATGGCAAGTTCTTGAAAAAACATTTTACTGACTCAGTGGCATTTTCAAATTAAACACATGGCACCTTCTTTCACTCTTCAAACTCATTCATATTTTCTTAGTACTTGGCGAATAGGAAAACCAATCAGGAAACTGAAAGCTGACAGAACAGTTCCATAAATTTAAAAAAAAAAAAAAGTTTTGTAAAGTGTTCACAAGCTACAAAACCAATATAAAACATACTTGCACAGACAGTTCTATACAGTCCTATTTATTCACATCTATCGTGCTTGTTTTCCGCAGGCCTGCTACAGCTGAGGCCACCGGTGGGAACTCAGGGCGCGGACGGGCCCCGGCGCTCCCCACGAGAGCCGCGGGTGGATGTGACCGGGAGGGGCC
>NW_008238358.1:4060303-4063111 GCF_000691975.1 Corvus brachyrhynchos
GCCCCCGAGCGGCCGCTCCCGCGCACCCGCCGCACGGATGGAGGTCGGGCGGCGCGCATCCTTCCTGTTACTTCTCACAAGCAAATTAAATATGCAGAAATTCCCCCTCTCTTTCACGTAAACAGATGCAGTTGTCAAGCAGAAGGACGTGATAACATTTGGTATTTTTTCTAAACGGGTTGTGTTGAAAAAAGTAACATGATCTCTATTCAGAAATATTCTCAGTGCCACACTGTTGGAAAAGATGGAAAGCACAAGACAGGACCAAAACTTTGGGGTTTGTTTGGCTGTACAACAGGACAAGCTGCAGGATTTTCTTAACTCAGGTCCAAACAAAAATAAAGGCAAAACTAAGAGGTGACATAAATAAGGTACAGTGTTGGAGGGGACATACATGAAGAAAGATTTTTCTTTAGAGGCATGATAGAAAGCCTTACAAGGACTTACTTACAACTGTCAACTTTGCATTACTGCAGATGAATCTCAACTACAGTGCCACAGAAACAAAAATCCTCATTCCCTGTATTAAAACATTGGTACAATTTCCAATACTCAGTACAGCAGGTCAGAAGGTTTATAGCTTTCCCAGAACACTGTAGTGCCAATGGGCAGATTTTAATTTCTTTTTCTGGAGAGCTTTTAGATTTTGTTTGCTGGTCACTACCCTCTACTGGCATCATGGCGTGCTGCAGTTATTTTGCTTGACTTAATACCATCCCCTACTATTACGCTATGACTTTTGGTTTTTCTTGTGCTTTTCACAGAGACAATCTTGGAGAACAGTGGAACATGTAAAACGGGAAGTATTCTGTGTGGCTTTCACTGGGTTTATTTCTATTATTTGAATATAAATTATATTATTTGAATCGAGCTATGAATTACAAATACAGTTCTGTGTCCTGTCGTTTGGGTTTTTTTCTGGTTACTAAAGTGCTTTAGAATTGTACGACTTTTTTTTTTCTGTGATTTCTACGAAACGTTTTGTGACATTCACTTTATACTGGAATTTCCTTCAATGTATCATCAGCATATAGTAACTATTTTTTCCCATTAAAATTGTAGTGAACAAATCATACCGATGTTACTACAAGTTTTTAAAAGAAAGCGAAGTGATATATAAATTACATTTAGACAATGGGAAGAGTCAGCTCTGGAGGACAGAAGAGAAATGTGAACATGTCATTACAGGTATTCCAGTAGTCTTCAGTACAAGAGCAGGCTTCTGTTGAAAGACACAGCTTTTAGCAGGTTTGGAAGGAAACAATAATGTTTTTTTCTACTTCTGTCAAGAGATCCAGGAAGTGGCTATTGACAACCCTTTTTCTAATGTCCTTCAATGGAGCACAGCCTTGAGAAATTTCATGTCACTCTCATGCTCATTTTAAAAAACGGCATGAATTATATTTGGATCTTCTGGATATTGGAATTACAAAGATATTCACATAGTTTAGAAGCAGTAAGCAGTTGTACATGAAGTGATGCAAAGAACTGCAACTCTCCATGATGCAAAAAGGATTTCTATTTTAGTTATTAAAGTGACACAAAGTATACCTTGTGAATTTTATATTATACATCATTTATGCTCCCATTCTCCTGGATTCTACTGGACTACTTCCCCTTTTCAGACTGTTTAGAGTAATAAAGCATCTCCCCAAATGACAAATTTTTCTCAAGTGGTTTTCCCAATTGCGTTTTGAGGAGTGCTATTCCACTGCCCTTCTGAACAGAGAAACACACTATGCCTGAGAAATGCACTGACATTTCTCCTTCTGATTCTTTTAGGGCATCTTAGGGCATTTCTGTATGTTGTACCCAAGGAAACCAGGTGGAACTGGCTAAAGCCTGCACTGCTGTCTGAGTTGGCATTTTGCATCCCTGCTGACAAAAGGTGCATCATACCTCAGATGCATCAAATGTAAGCTGCCTGTACCTCACTGCAGCATACCTATAAAATTACAAAGGCAGCAAAATCCCATGGCATTGACAAAATCCATTTTCCTATTTTTGCCCTCCCACAAAAGGCTGACACTAATCTATCTCAGGCCAACACATGAGGCTGCAGCCCAGTGTATGCTGTGCTTGTTTAACTCGCCCTGCAGACAGAACAGAGACCCCCAGTTTTCTCCTAATATCCATCAATGCACACCAGGCCAGGCTTCTGAACCAGTTTTTATCCCGACAGCATGTCGAAAGCCTGTGCAAGTTACACAACAGTCAAATCAATGTAATCATCTTTGTCACATTTCATCTTTACACGGATTTTGGGTTCCACAGTTCTTTACAATTAAACTGCTACAGTAAATTGTTCACTATGTATTTCATGCAATGGAGACAACTACAGATTTACTTTCTTCAGTCTTACTGCTGTTTGAGAGACTGTCAATATGCAGATTTCTGATGTAATCAAATCCTATGCATAAAATCCCAGCAAATAAGCTAAAGATGCCGCAAGACTATCAAGGGCCTAGTTTATACCTAGACTTACAGAAACACTAAGTTGTTTTTAGTGTTTACATAGAGAACATACATACACACACAGTAGCCATTTTGTAGTAAACATTGGTGTGCGTGCTCAAACCAAACCTTACCACAGTGAGATGGTAAGAATTATTTGCATACAATTATTTCGCACCCAAGGTCTTCTTCGCTTGAGAGCTGGGGGTACGCGCCGGGCTGGCCTCCAGCAGCTCATGCGATTTCTTTGTGCAAGTGGAGTGTTTGTGCCAGCGCTGCAAAACCGCAAATGCAGCTCGGGCTCGGGGCAGCCCCGCCGGGGGCGGCTCAGCGGCAGCCCCGGGGCGGCGAGGG
>NW_008238358.1:4063843-4064200 GCF_000691975.1 Corvus brachyrhynchos
AGCCCTTCCTCCTCGCTTCACACCCGCGCACCAGCCTGCGCTATCGACACGTGTCCCAAAAGTCCTCCCTCTCCTTGCAAGCACTGCCCGCACCCCGCGCCGTAAGGGGCTGCTGCAGGGGGAGGGTCCCCGGCAGGTCGGAATCTCGTCTGGTTGAAGGTTTGCCCGTGTGTTTTCCCAGCCACCCGAACTCCCATTCATGAATTTCTGAAGCCGCCTTCATTCAGGCTTTGGTGAGCGCATTAAAAACATTTTCACGTGTTAAGATCCATGACTGTTTTTTCAATCGCTTATGCGTAGGCATTGATTTAGCAATGAAAAGTGCTCCACGTGCGCATAAAAATAACCCTTGTCCGT
>NW_008238358.1:4064381-4064630 GCF_000691975.1 Corvus brachyrhynchos
CCGGGCGCGCCGGGCAGAGTCGGGGCTCCGCAGCGGTGAGGCTGTACGCAAATCAACTCAGTGATTCAAGAAACGGAATTCACTCAGGATTCTTGGAAGGGCTCCGTTTTCCTGCCTGTCTCCTGAAGTACTGAAGCAGCTCAGATAATGGTATAAATGAGAGCTCTTTAACGGGAGCGCTCCCATTACCTCCCGCCGCCTCTCCGGCGGACCGCGGGCGGGAGCCGCGGGGGGGGGGGGCGCTCCGCC
>NW_008238358.1:4065745-4107898 GCF_000691975.1 Corvus brachyrhynchos
CTTCTTCGATGTGCACGCCGGCACCCCGCTGCTGCCCTGCGGCTCCACCGCGGACAGCAACGAGGTGCAGGGGCCCTGGGGCACGGGCCTCCTCGCCGAGGGAACCTCCGCCGGCAAAAAGACCCTGGTCTCCAAGTTCTTCGATGTGCACGCCGGCACCCCGCTGCTGCCCTGCGGCTCCACCGAGGACAGCAACGAGGTGCAGGTGCCCTGGGGCAAGGGCATCATCGGCTACGTGGCGGAGCACGGAGAGACGGTCAACATTCCCGATGCCTACCAGGTAGGAGCCGGGCAGGCTCCCCCGGCCCGCGGCGGCGGAGGAGCCCCCGCCATCGCCTGGCCCTGCCTCCCCCCGGGGTGTCCCTCCTGCCGCCAGCCTCCCCCGCCGTGTCCCGGCCGGGAATGCCGCGGGTCTGCGCGGGGCGAGTGCCGACGGGACGCCGGGAAAGCGGGAGGGGAGGCCCCGCCTGGGGGGCCCATGGGGCTAAAGGGGCCCTACAATCGGCGCAGCAGTGCTCTGGATTTCGCAGGAGCGATAGGAGGCTTCTTGTGTTTCCAAAGCATGTTTTGGAACCGGCTGAAAAAAAGTTTTAAAAAAATGCTTGTGACAGTCCCAATTATAATGTTCTTAAATTTCTGTCTCAATGTTCCCTGGCTGTCCGCTGCTGAAAAAAATCTCACTGCTTTCAAAAGAGCATATATTTTCACCTTTGCATACCCACTCACCCCACATGGTATATGTTTTCAAACCTATTCCTAGCAGTGATAATAGCCAGCGTCCTGCTCTTCTCCAACAATTACTTTGCCCACCTTTTAATTCTTTAGAGGCTTCAGTGTGAATTGTGAAAATGTAGTTCTGGCTTCAAGGCAGACATTGACCCCTGGCTTCAGCAGGGACAGACGAGCCTTTGCCCAAATGTGTCAATGTAGACCAGAGCCTTCAGTTTGCTGGCTTGAAATTTACCTCTCTTTCCGGGAGTCTGTTTCTAGTGTTTTTTTCTGTAAGACACTGTCAGCAATTGGGAGTTCTTGAGAAAATGAAGAATCACAAAATGACACGTTTTCTCAGTTAGGATATTGGAGAGCTTTAGAAAGGTGGGAGATGTAGGTCTTGAAGAATTTTAGTAGTAATCATTGCCCAGTGCCTTATTTTACTCTACAATAATAACTAAAACAATAAACATTAAAGAATTGATGATGCTTTACAGCAGCCTACAAGGAAGAAACTTGAAAAATAAGATTTGGTTATTTTTGTTTTTTAAATACAGAAGAAGAAGAACCAGGGTATATGTATTTGGGACTGAATATTTATTTATTTATTTGTCAAGCAGTATTTGAAAAACACTAGGCACCTCAGAGATCCAGACTGACAGAGGTTTCCAACCCACAGATTTCAAAGGGAATGGTAAAGATGCTCAGACTAAAATGAGTATTGGATCACCTTTGAAAAAAAATTCAACTGTCTTCCTTTATTTTTTTCCGCTTTTTGCATTTTCTTTCATATTACACTTTTTCTTGCAATCTGTTTTTGTTACTTGCACTTGTAAAACTGTGCAATTCCCAGAATATCTGCTGTTGTAGGTGAAGCAGTATGTTCTCAGTAGTCCAAACTCACTAAACAGATAAAGGTATCTGAGTTTGGCTAGGAAGGAACCTGATCCCTCCTTCTAACTCTGGATAGCTCCAGCCACCTTTTTATTTGGAGGTGAGAATGCCACTGGAAGGGCAGTGTTTTCTACTCCTAGAGACATATATTGTTCTAGTTTTTCTTCGGTGTTTGTTCACTTTGTGTTCCCTTCCCTGTGAAAAAGTCCAGCTTCTTTGAACAGTTTATTTTCTGTTTCATCCACAGGGAAAAGTGAAAAGCAATCCATCCACTTGCCATTCCCATTACACTTTTGTCTGGCTCTTATTCAAAATCAATTTAAATATTATAAATAATACAGTTCATTGTATGTTTAAGCCCTAAGTACATTAGTTGCAGGAGATGGGCAAGTTCTAATCCAAGTCCATCCTGTAATTACATCAAATGCAACTTACTTACTTTCAGTGGAGCTACTTCGATTGACTTTAGTGCAAATGAAGCTTAAGACCTTCCAACTGTAATGAAAGTTGTGCTTGATAATAAAACAGGGCCCTGCTTTCAGTTACATTTCTGAGTTAGTACAGTTTATCTTCTCTTACTTGGCAAGGATATATATCCATTGTGCATCATTAAAAGGAGACATTTCTAATTTAACAGTATAAAGAGCTCTACGGAAGCCCAGGTCCATGTGCGTGAAGAGGTGACAGCTGTTCCATTTCAGATCCTTGTAGTGCTCACAATGGAGCACTTTAAAAATTAATAAATATGATAATATTATTTTCTGCCACTGATAGTGAAAGTGTTTAATCAACTCTCAGGTAAAAAACCAGCACCACTAGAAAGCTCTGTCAGGTGGAGCTGAAGAAAAAGGGGTAACAGCAGAGCACCATTTTTTTTGTCCATTGAAGAGGGTTTCTACACTGATGCTAACTGTTTGGCAAGAAAATGCCTTACACAAGGTCAGAGGAACTTCTAGATTAATTTAAACTTAATTTGTTTGTTTTTTTAAATTAGCTAACTTGTTTAAAAAGAGGTAAACATACTTCCATATCATCAATTAGCTAGTTTACTGTATTGGGAAATTTATATTTATTCAATCATCTCTGTTTTCTCAGAGCCTGATCAAATACCAGTTGGAATTCTACCACTGAGTACAAATTGGGTTGCCTGCTTGTACTGTCAGCTACGACTGACATTAATGGGACTTCAGTGCAATCAACATCACATTTAAATGCTGTCATGTGTTCCATGCAGGCAGTCCCCTGTGCCCATCAGACTGATTGTTTCAGGAAGTATTTGTAAATGACTGGTTGTGTCATTATCAGTGTAGTATTTCAATCACACATTTCTTTTTCTAAAAAGAAAAAATACTAAAAAATGAAATCATTAATAGGATAGGGGTTTTCCACAGTCCAGGTGACTGTTACTGTTGTTGAGTGGGACTTTCAAAATCTGTTCATGTGAACAATCTTTCTTAATTCAATAAACATGCATAGATACAAGGTTTGGAATTAATGTTACGTATTGAGGACTGTATAATAATCACTTCTTTTAATACTAAACAATGACCATATAAGATGTCACAGTAGTTTAATTTATGAAGTTCAGCTCTGACTGAACAAACTTCTGGAGGCTCACAGCAATAGCAAATTTGACAAATAGTTTATGGAAAGGTTTAGATGAATGTCATATGACATTCAAAAGTTGCACAATTTCATTCGTGGCATTAAAAGCTTTATTTATTACATTGCAAAGTCATTGGCTGAAAGTGAGTTTATAATTTTAACAGTTTGTAACATGCATGATCTAATCTGCACCAGTTAGCAGTACAGAGAATTTGAGAAAGGAAAGCAATTAGATACTTTCTTTGCATTTTCACTTTGAAGCCAGTCTAAAACTCTTTCTCCTGAAATTAATCCAGTTGAATTGTAAATCAAAGTTTCAGTCACTTTAAGTTCTAAAATAAGGCCTTGGACACCCCCATATGTAAATTTTGGGAAGGATTTCTGACTCCCTTTTCATATGGGTATAATGCACTATATCTTGAGCACATGTGTTGGAAGAATCAGGTCATACTGGCAAGGAAATTTGGGGCCTCAATGTCCATTGAGGCTCCTTTTGACAGAGAACAGATGTAGCTTCCGTCGTCATATATGAAGACCATTAAGCCTTTTATAAGTACACAGACAGAGATCATTGCCTGTAGTTCTTAGAAGCTGTTTACAAATTTGAGATTTTTTCCTATTTGAAGCTGTGGATTTTTTTATGTCATCCATTCTTCACACAGGAGATCCATGATGTTTAGCTAAAATTACCGATAATTACAATTTTGTTCCATCTTCTAGAGCAGTATTTAAATAATAAACATTTTAAATTACAGGTAATATTTGGCTATTGTTACACCTTTAGGTGTGCAAAAATTAGGAAACAATTTAATAGCATCCTAAATCCTCCTAACTAGTGGAAAAAATATTACCCTCTAGAATAGTAAGCATATATCAGAAAGCGGTAAAAAACGTGTTCTGCCATTTTCCGGTGTCAGCTGAATAAAGTTTCTGCACATCTTATGTTACATTTGGAATTTTAAAAGTAGCTTTAAAAGACAGAAGACAGAAATGGCTTACCCAGATGGATGTTTTAATAAAGCATGTAGCAAAGAGAAGAAATATTAAATGGAGTCATGCTAAGACATGGGGTTTGTACCTTATAGAAAGTGCCATAAAATATGGCCAGAGTTATTTTTCAATACAGCTCAAGTCTTCAGAAAGAAAATGTAACTACGTTACTGCAACTGAAATCAGGGAAAGTAAGAAACAAATCGAGCTCTCTTTGTACTCGACTCTCTTGTTACCTCTTTCAAGCCTAGGCCAAGTGTAACATAGTTAATGCACACACAGCCTTTCACAGCAACTTCTAAACGTCCTTGAATACCTGGGTACAGGCATGGGTGTTGTCTTTTCATGCCCTCCTGGTGAGCTCTGAGCATTCAGTGTCTCCTGCTGTGCCGGGACAGAATCACGGAGTTACTGCTCAGGGGTGCAAACCTTTGAGCCTGGGAGGGTTGTGTGGGGCTGGCTGTGGGTGTAGAAGGTCAAGAAGAGGCATGAGCCACGTTTCCTCACACGGGGTAGCTGTTTGTCATCATCAGTATTAACAGCGAGCCTCTCTCAGTTTTGAAGAGCAATTAAAGTACTAAAACCCTGTGGCCTGGGAGGTTCAGCTCTGCAGCTGGAAGCACTTATCACTGTTCTACTCAGCAGCACTGGGCAGTGGCACCAACAACAGCTGTATTCTTTTCAGTGTTGACTCTTAACAAGGACAGAGGTTGCTCTTAAAAGAGCAAAGATCCTAAGATCTGGCAAGCAGAATACACAGTGGTCTTTAAAATTTCCATGTAATACAGAAAAAAGGTAAAACCCAAACTTCCTTTGCTGTACATTAAATATGGCTAGGAAGTACCCTGGGGAATGGTACCTCCTAGTACCATTGGAGATAACTGCAACAGTAAAAACTAAGGTGCTCTGATGGGCATTGCAGAAAAGGACACTCCAGCCCATCATGCTAAATTTAGGAAAACTTGAAATTCTAAGTACAAGTCCGTAAATTGATGAAGGGGTTCTGTAATTATCCCTGTGCCTGCAGCCCAGTGGCTGTGAACATGCTCTTCATCCTTTGTGTCACAGTGGTGCTGGTCTGGGAGAGAAGGATCTTTCTATAGGAGGCAGCTCCTGGGAGGGAAGGGCAGAGAGCCCTCAAGGCAGCAGCTGAGGACATCTCTTCACCTCCTGTCACCTCCCTCACTCCTCCATAAGTCTTCTTCTTTGGGAGCAGTTTCTGACTGATGCATAAAATGTCCTGAGACCTTCCCAGGTCACACCACCATGACTCTCTGGAGGCGCCTGCCAGAGGCAGGAGCTTCTGGCTGACACCAGGGACATGTAGAGGGACACTTGTCCAAAGCAAAGGCTCAGTTGTTTCATGTCCCCGTGCTGCTACTGTGGATCCCCAGGACAGACAGGGCTGGGCAGTGCAGCGTACGCTGCTGGTGGCAGCCCTCAGGTATCGTGAGGAGTCACACCTTCCCTCCATGCTTCTGTGAGCAGGTGAGGTTGCCTCCCCCCCAGGCAGGCAGTGGCCTGTCCTCCAGAGTTGCTCAGTCATTACTCCATGGATCCTCACCACCTGCTTGCTGTCCCAGGTGTGCCCATCATGGATGTGATGCTGAGATAGTTTAGGATGAGTAGAAGGTGGGCCAGCAGTGGCTGTGCTCAGGGTGCACAGGGGGTGTTTCTTTGCTACAAGTCCCTGCACTGGTGCCCAGCTCTCCCTGCTGCAGCAGGTCCCAGATCCCTGGGCTGTTGGCCCTGCAGAGCTTTGGCAGGAAAAGCTTTTTGGAGAGCTGGGGTGGTTTTCCTTTTGGTAAGCTGGTAGACGTTAACTGGTTTATTGCTTGGCTGATCCATCTCTCTTAAGAGTACAGATGTTTTCAGGGGGTTTTTTTACCTCAGACGTTCTAGAATGTCTTTGTAGAACAGATGTGAAACTGGTGACACTCTGTGGCATATAGTTCCTCATGAGAAGGCAGTATATATATATTTGATGAGAGCAGGTCAGTGACTAGGAGAAAAAACTGAAAGATTTGGCCCTTCAAATTTTAGCTGAAGTCCTGTTACAGGCACAAGACTGAGTAAAGCTGTAGTTTTGTGAGGTAAATGATTTTGGTGTTCTGCTTGATTGGCTTTCAATTTTTCCAAACAAATGGATATTTCATTTTGGTTATTTACAGTTATATGCTATTGCATATCTTTTCTATAGAATAACAAATTTAAGAAGTATACATGCATCATTATGCAAGTTAATTTGTTTTACTTTTCTAAAACAACAAAAACAAACTATGAAAAATAAATGACTGAAAGTAATGGCTCAGCAGTTATGAGTTAACAGGGCAACAGCAACTCTGTGCAGTCTGAGCTTCATGTCTCTACACTGCACACTTAAAAATGAGTGCTGCTTTCTTAATAACAAACACTACTGCTTTGGAACAATAAGATACTTTTAATTTCTTATTCAAGAATCCTATTACACTGCTGCTGTAACACTTGAAACTGTGTTGCCCACCTGAGTAATCTCTAGCAGGTGCTAGGTTTAAACCCATACACAGATTTCTCTTGAAACACCCAGGAGTCTTGTTGGTTTCTTTGCTCAGAGGAGTATTAGCTTTTTAAAGCCACCTGTGTGTATATGTCTTGTTTAAAGAATCATGACTATTTAGGAGGTCAGCACTAAGCTGTGTCCCAAAGAAACGTTGGAACAAGATGGGAACATGGGCATGGTTATAGTTGGTGCCCAGTGCAGCATCAGTCAGGGCTGGTACAGGAGGAGAGAGAGAACCACTATGATGGAGTAACCAGGTGTCATCTCTAAATATTGAAAATCAGATGGAAAATATTTTTCTTTGTAAACAATTTCTTTAATAGTGATACAATCAGACTAGAAGTGTACAGAATCTGCTGTACATAAGACCACAGCTTGACTCACTGTCATGCTATTGGTGATCTAACTGGAGTTAGTTTTGAAGGAAGAAAACAAAAACCTTATGTGATGGATCTGGGTGATGTCCTACAGAGGAATATTTTCTGACCCCTACTCCTGATCAGTTCCGACTATGAAGCGTGAACTGTAATTATGCTTATTAGCTAGGCACTCATGTTTGCAGACTTGCTAGTGCTTATACAGTCATTTACTCCTCTTCAAGAATATTATGTGATTTTTTTTCACATTAATTATGTGCAAGTCATAATTAGACAAATATGCATTGTTACTAATGTCAGTTGTCAAACTAATAAATGAAACAGTGGTCAGAAAAAGAGTAAAAATCATATGAGACACTCCCATCAATCAAACTAAACAAAGCCCCAAACTCCTGACATATGCAGGGGGGTAAAAAAAACACCAAAAAACTTTTAGTATTGCATTGTTGCAAATCAACACATTTTTTGTTTTTTCGAAGTAAGCTACTTTATAAATTCAGACTATATATGGTCTTAGTTTTAAATCTGGAACTTAAAAATTTTTGAGAATCAATGTTCTTTCCTTTTATAAGAATTGTTTTGGGAGTAAAGAAGTAAGAGTTGGCTGAGCTGTTTCATGTGTCCTATCTGTTGTAGTAATTTTATCTTATAAGAAATATTGCTGTCACGGTATAAATAGTCAAAATATAACTGGATTGTGCTTATTTACTTGGGAGAATTAGGTTTGCTATGCTGCTGCCTGGTACTAGTTTGTTCTCCTGCTGCTTTTGTCTCTGGGGATTTTGGGGGAGATGACAGGAGTAGCTGAGCAGTCCTTACAGGGAAGTCTCTTCAGAGATTGCTTTATTACTTGTGTTTTGTGTGTGAGTTTCTTATCTACAAGGTTTCCCCATATCTCCTTTAGTGGTTCATTGCTTGGGTTTTGTTTCCTGTTTATGCACAATGTAATTTGCACCATATGGGATTTTTAGAAAAGTGTGTCTAAAACAGAGTGCATGCCTTAATTTTTTTTATTTGTATTTAGCTTTTTTAATGTTAAGCTTTGAATCTGGAGAACCTGCTGTCTTTTAGATTGCTCTTTTTCGTTTCCTGCTCTTTTTGCTTTCTATAAAAGCTTATGTATTATACTTACAGGAAGCGTGATTAAGAAAGTGAATTGAATTATGAAATCTTCCAACTTCAATTTCTTTATTTTTGTAAAGGCTCTTAGAGGACAGCTTTCTATAAATTCACTCAAACTTGTCTATCCCATGCAGTTTGGTACTACAGTAATACTCAGGTATTAACAATATTGTCATACTACTTGTATTAGTTATTTTTGATACAACTTAGCAACTTAATCAGTAATTTAAATACACTATCATCCGGGAAATTTTGATGCAAGTTTGTATGCTTTTTAATAGAGCCCTTTCTAAAGAAAAAAACAAAGCAACAACAAAAAATGGTGCAGTAAATGGTAAAATATAATAGGCCAGGCCTGTTAATTGAACATTTTTTTGTAGTGTTCTCTTCTGCGTGATAAAAAGATTTGAAAAGTGTTTTCAAATCATAAAATCAGAAATGGCTTTCTCTTTTAGCTGTCAGCTTTGGCTGAAGCATTTGGTGCATTTCACTAGGTTAAACACTTTTCCTTAGATATTGGACAAAGAGGAAGTGGCTTTGTCATGAAGACTTAATTCCTGGAAATGTTGGGAAGCAGATTTCATCCTCCATTATAATATTTGAGTCTTAGCTAACTTGGGTTAGGGTTATACTTTTTTCTGTTTTTCTAAGTCATGGTAATAATGCTTACATAAAATGTATTCATTTTGATAAGGTTATAAAAAGACATGTTTTCTTTTCAAGTTCAAAGAGTTACCCTACATTTGAAAAAGACAGAAAAACCCAGTGAAACTTGTATGTTTGCTAACAACGTATGAACTACCTACTGTAACAGAAAATCAACACCAAAAGGCAGTTGGGGAAACTGCTCAGAAGCCAAAACTTTAGTTGAAAGTTGAGATTCTGATAATATATGATTCTAGAATCCTAATGGAAAAAAAAACCTTTCTGTACCTTAATCTGGTCTTATACAGAATAAAACCTTGAAGATATTTGTCTGGTTTCATTCACTGGCAATCTTCAAATTTGTCCAGAAAACTGGGACTACATTGTTTCTGTGCAGGTAACTGAAATACCAGCTCTTGTATTGATGGATCAAACTTGCTCTCTTCTGTGTCTTTACTTGATTATCACCTTTCACAGGGTAACATTTACAATCAATAAATATCCTTAAGGCTAGGATATGGTTTGTCCTACAGAGTAACTTTTTCTTGATGGCAGATGTAAAATTCCAGTTAAAAGTGCCTCAGCCTTCACATTTTTAATATCTCTATGTAGAAAACTCATTATATAGAAGCAGTAAAACCAGGTATGTTTGGTTTTAGTAATGTTTTGAACAGTCAGTGGAAGACTTTAATTCATGAGCATTCTTGCATGAAAATACTGTAAGTACACTTAGAATTATGGTGAAGTCTCTCTCAGAAGTTTTTGTTTAGTCTGCCCCTGATTTCTGAATATATAACTTAATTGTAAAAAACTTAAAAGCAAGTGCTGCATTGCTGTCATAAACACTGATAATTCTTACTACCCAGGAGCCTGGTACAAATGAGGACCCCGTCGTGTTGCAGGCTTTTCCAACATGTGGGGATAATACAGTTTATATTTCAAAATGTTTGCAATCTGACAAAGAGCTTCTCTCTGATTTACCAGCTTTGTTATCAGCTGCTAAACAGGCCTCCTTGCTCAAGGTTACTACCCTGTGAGGAGAGGGAGGTATAAATTTTGTCCAAGCTTCTTGGCCATCACAGTTCACACTTGGATGTTGAGATTTTTATTGGTACTGTTAAACTCAGTAAAACTTCTCTGTTAGATCCTGCCATGTATGTCCTATTGTGACAATACTTGATGAAAGAAGAGAGTGTGGGGATAAGAGGTTTGGAACATAATGCAGGTCATCCAGTCATTCTGTTCTCTATGCATATTGCATGGTCCAGCAATAGCAATGTTGCCAGGAGCAGCATTTTATTTTGTTCACTTATCTCTCCTCATCACTTTCTCCAGTGTCATCCAAATGAAATTCTGGCATGCTTTTCCACAAAAGATGAGGGATAGGTTCACTTCACATCTTGATGATTCTCAGCTTTTACCAAGTCAGTGAGTTTTTTCTCGATAACAGCTAATTTTTCTGATTAAATGCATTAACTTTCTTAGACTACTGTACCTTTAGTTTCAACTCCAAGATGTTTTATACCCTTCTGCAAAAGGTCATCTGGTTCTCTAGCATCAGTGGATATAATCTGATACTTGCTTCCTCCTATTGTAGAGGTTCCAGGGAGAGACACAAACAGGAAACTTCCATGATCTGCCTGAAAAGAGAAGCAATGCAGCAGGAGCGAGGTGTACATTAAAGGAAACACCAGCACTTTTCAGACTGTTAATCCCTCCTGTGTCTCTACTACTCCATAGCATCCATTGAGGAACACTTGCTCCATAGCTCATCACTGCTAAGTGTTGCCAGCACTGGCAGCTGTAGGGCTGATACAGCTGGATCTCATTCAGACAGGTTCACCAGCCCCTCTCCTGTGTACCACCACACCCTGCAGATCAAGCAGCATGTTTTTATGTTAATCTTGAGGCCTGTTGAAAAGGCAATGATTACATGTCCCAGTTGTATGGAGTGTATCCAGATAAGGAAATCTCAACTCACTTTTGGTGTGACCAACAGCTGTTTCTTTCAGTTAAACTGCCCCTTGAAGGTTTACTTTTTTGTAAGGCCCACTAGGTATCAATCAACAACAGTATTGCTGCTCAAGGCACACTGTTGTTTCAGTGTTCTCCCCATGTATTCTGTTTTTCTTGGTGCAAAATAAGTAGAGCAGGGACTGACTTCAGTAGCACAAAATACATTATCAATATTTCAGCAACAATTGCTAATTCCAAATAGTAGTTCAGACATTATCAGGAAGTACTGGAAGAAATGTTTAATTTATTCATTAGCGAAGCCTACTGTGTGATAATTGCACTGCATTTTCCTTTCTTCTGTTGTAGAAGAACCGTATCTTTCTAGGCAGGATTCTCTACCTGTGCAGAAAAGTTCAGCTTCTATTGAAGTTGATATAAAAGTGTTTAGAAGCATATGGAAAGATGACAAGATCAGACAGATTTGTGTTCTTGATGCTGTTATTAAAAAACATCCATCATGGGAGTTCTGGTTCTCCCAAAGAATTTGTTGGGTATGTTTGGTATTAATTCCTTGTGGTTGAAATGTTGGAAAATGTGCAATAGGTAATAAAGTAGCCAAATGTATATGTTAATCTTTATAATGGGTAAGAATAGAGCATTTCTAAATCATGTCTCAAGGTGACTAGAAGAGACTATTTTGATAGCATCTGGAATTTGCAACAGGGAAATAGAAATCGATATAAAATTGTCAAGAAAAAAAATGGTCAGGTTTTAGTATCAGTAAAATTTTAATGAAATCCTTATCACAATCAAATTAAGGACTGCGTGGATTGTTTTCATGACTTGAGACAATATGGGCATTTTTTCACAGCCAGTATTGTTTAAACTTTTGAAAACAAAAAGTTGTGCTTAATTTTGTACAACAGCTTAGTTCCCTCCTGTTAATAGAGTCTGAACTGGCTATAACTATTGTCTGAAGCACAAATGCTCTTCACCCTGGAGGAACTGAGCTGCTGAAAAGCAGTAATTTCCTCTCTGGCTGATAGAAGATCTGTTGAAGACTATGCTCTACCAAGATGAACAAAAGTGATGTCAGCACTACCTCCTAACTTTTCAGCCTCCTTTGAGTTACTTTATGATCTGCACTTTGGGCTTTACTGTTCCAGAGAATGGATTGCTGCACTGTGCTTTTTTTTGAACAGGGACATTCCTGTACTTAGTTTCCAGAAAGAGCTGAGGTTTTTACTGTATTTCTTTGAGAACGTGTTTGTACTACATTGCAATACTAGTCCACATAACCAGTCTTGCTTGAACAGACAGAAATGGGGCCAAAAAAGAGTCTCCATTAACTTGACAGAGACACTGTGAGCATCTGCAGAATATGGGTGTGAAACGGCAGCAGGGCCTAGCAGAAGTGCGTACGGATGATCACGTTACTAATGGCAGGTATCAGCCTTGGCTGACATTCTTCTAACTGACATATAAATGTGGGACTTCTGTGAATGTGCTGTGTAATGGTAAGCCTTGTACTGATCCCCTGAGAAAAGTGAGGAGAAACAGCTAATAAAGAATAGGCCGGTAACAGAGAAGCGACAGCATAATGCTACTGAAAAATACCATATCGGACATCAAGAAAAGTACTTTGCTGTCTGAAGAAAGCTTAGATATATGAAATGTATGTTAATGCTTCCTTATTTTCTTTTGAAGGATCGACGCTTTAATGATGAGATTGACAAACTGACGGGATACAAGACAAAGTCACTCTTGTGCATGCCCATAAGAAACAGTGATGGAGAGATTATTGGTGTTGCCCAAGCAATAAATAAGACTCCAGGAGGTGCCCCTTTTTCTGATGATGATGAAAAAGTAAGATTACCTTTACTTTTGCATGCTTTCTAAATTTTTTCTCTAATTCAGTAGACTTGTCTAGAGAGACTTAATCTGAATTAGTAAATAGCACATAATTTGTGTTAACAATTTTTTTAGAAGTGCATAAGATAAAGTGTACATTTTTGTTGTTTGCAATAGAAAATGTAATAGAAATAAGAAAGGAAAAAAAATAGAAAACCTGTTCTGTAAATGTGTCAGTTCTTCTGGCTGAAACTTCAACTTAATCTTATGCAGAACTTTTTCATGTAGTAGATTTCAGTAGAAAGACTTTTTTAATTTTTGAAAACTTGACCTGTAAGAATTAGTTTGGGGGGGAAACTATCACAGAGATACTCCTAAGGCTGCTGACTCTACAAATCAAGATCTTCTCTTAGTACTTTCCTTGGAATAAATGCCTGTAGCATATTCAAAAGAAATTTTATTTTAGAGGAAATTATGCATATACAAATCTATTATTCTAAAATATTTGAGACTTGCAAATACCCATGAAAGGACAAAGAGGATGGGAAGGAACACCAGGTATGTATATGTCAGGTGGAATTTGGAGGGTAAAGTAAGCTCAAAAGGCAGGAAAGTAGAAGTATCTGCAAAGAAGGAACTTGAATTAAAGACAGCAGGGAAAATAGGAAATGGTGCTGTTGAAGGCAAATGTATTCAGCTGACCTTGGAGGGAAAATGTGCACAAAGCCAAAATGTGACTGGGGAAGAGAATGGCAGAGGGCAGCAAACTGGGGAGGAACAGAACTGCAACTCTGTCAGCCCAGGAGAGAGAAATGGAATCTCCTTTAAGCATGTAATAGAGAACTACTCTTTTATGTATTAAAATAGCATTGAATCTCATTTTTGTGGAAGTGTAGTTAGAGGCAAACTTTTCCTCCAAAAAGCTCTTTAGATTGATTCAAATGCAGTTGATGTTATACACCCTTTTTTTTTCTCCATAAAATTAATTGACTCTTAATTTCTGTTTCTGCAAGGTGTTTGTGTAACTGATTCGGCATAGTGATTTAGTTTGAATTAACTGACTTTAAATATAACTCAATTTTTGGATGGTACTTTATCTGAAGTTATCCAGTACTTCTTAAATTCCTTCTTTAGAAGCTATCTAAACTTGTGTAACAATAGGTTGCTTCTGAATTACTTTTGATTTTTGAGAATCTTGGATGTTTAAAATTGATTTATTAACAATGTATGCCTTAGTAGCTAACTACATGCGAATTAAACCTTCCCTGAACAGGGTATTTAGCACTTCATTTTTAGTACTGTCCTTGTAAAGGGAATTTTGTTTAAAATGCAGCTTTTATCATGGACCTACATTTGATTTTCATACATTCAACTAGCAAAACAACTGTGTACATGTGAATTGTGTATTATATAAATATTTTAATATACAAATATTTGATGCTAGTACTGATGCTTCCATTCAGTGACTTCCAAATATTATCTAAACATCAGCAAATTGTCATTTTAATTTTTTTCCTAGTAATTTATATCACTGTTATAAGCCTGTATGTTAGAACTCTTCACGAGTACATTGAATGGGTTCTGACATGTAGATTTTACGGAAAAGTAAATGAGAACATAACCATCATTTTGCCCTGTAATAGATCTTGGATTTAATGAGGCCTGGCAGTCCATGTACTGTTATTTCAAAACCCATGCTTTTAAGTTTTTTTCACTCAGTTGGAAAACTAGAGAGCATGATATACCTCTGGGAAGCAAGAGAACACATACTTTCAGGAGAACTGTCTTGCAGGATTAGCAAGTAGGTTTTTTTAATCGTAATATCAACATAGATATTTGTAAGGAAAAGGAGGCAGGTGAAAACTGAGAAAGCCTTTACAGAATAAGAGAAGAAAACTGGGGTAGCCTGGGTATTGAGGTGACTTGTGCAGAAAAGTCTGGTAAGTAGCTGGTGAAAGACCTATATGCAGCTTATGTTGATATTACAGTTTCTGACGATCAGCAGCTTCAGAATGGTTAGAAAATGAAAATGTAAAACAGCAGTCTTTTTCCTACCCCCAAAACCCTCTCAGAGAAATGTCAGTATCATTTGAGTCTGGCTCTTGTTTGCAAGAGTCTTTCCTCTCTTAGTATTGTGCAAAGCAATTAAAATAATCTGTTGGAGTTTTTTTTACAAAACAACAGGACTATATTGTATAATGAAATGTCTCTTGGTGGCACTGCTGTCTTGAGTCAATAGGAAACAAAGACTTATGTTTTCAATTAGAATTAAGTAGATGCTAGCATCATTTTTATGTACTCTTAGTTATTTTCAGGAAGTTAATAGCAAATAAAATATTTAAGATTTGAGGAGTTTTTAATGCTCTCGAGCTGTAACCAAGTTTATATTTTGCAGTATCTAAAATGCAGTATTATATTGCAAAGTTCTTCTGGTTTTGTTTTTTGTGGCAAATTCTCAGGGTTTTCTTTTATATGTCTGACCACAGTGTTAAAAGCACAACACTAATAACAAATAGAAGTGAATTTTCCACATTTAATTATTGTTTCCCACTGCCAAATTTCTTTTCTCCTTTTGATGTTAGGGATGTTGCAGCCAATTCATTGTTTAAGTGCAGAATTAGATGACAGCCACAGGCATGAGAAAAAGATGTTCAATGTCAAAATGCGTTTTGTTACCCCAGCATCAGTGGCTCAGTTGAACAGACTGATTTTGGAGATTTTTCGGTTTGATACAAACAATATTAGAATACCTTATTTACAGCCATCACTATTACACTATGTTGTGTAATTGGTAACTTTTTGGAAAAATAGCAGGTGATACACTTTTACATGTACTTTGCAAATGAAGACACCAGTTCATTTGCACAGACATAGAGTAGAAAGATAAAAGCCCCGAAACCTTGAAAAGAGCTATGCACCCTACATGCATTCCCTGTACTGTGCTGAAGATTCACTTAAGTGTGTGTGCTGTTTGCTGGTGAGTCATACTTGTTCTAGGACTGGTGAGAAAAGCCTAACAAGAGCTTGACAGTCTGTGGTTTAGATTATTGTCTGCTCTTTAGAGTCTTCCGAAATGCAGTGCCAAAACAAATCTAGTCCTTCATCAGAGAGGCTTAACAAACACAGCAGCAGCTCCATGGTCACTTAAATTGGCATCCTGGTTCTCTCTGCCTCTGATGTCATCCTCATCTGGAAGAAGTGAGTTGACTGCAGAGAAAGTACCCAGGGCTGCCATCTCAAATGAAACCCTGCTGGTTTTGCTGAAAACCAGTAGTTTGGATGCAGTGAGACCTGGGAGGGGGAAGTAAAAACTGGATTTGGTTGTCTGTGCTCTGTGGATAGTTGTAATAAGAAGTATATATGTCTATAGATTCCAGGATTTATCTGATATGCATTTGGTTTGTGGGGGCTTGAAGATAAGTGTTCTCATGCCCCAACATCTGTGTTTCTTACTTTCCTAATAGCCTTGTGATTCTGAATTTTCCAATTTAATGTGCTCTTCTTGGTCCATATTAGTTAAAGCTTTAATATATCCTATACCAGGTCTACCATAGTGATGAAAGATTTCCAGGGATGTTGCTATACCTGCTAATTCATTTTCTGTGAGTTTTTGCATGATGAGCTTAGAGTCACACTGGCAGATAGCAGTTTCAAAGTCAGTAAGGACCATTTCTTTATCTTAGGGAAGTAATCAACTGTAAATAAAACTACTGGGAAAGGAAGTGATCCAGAACAGGCAAGCAGGTCTGACTGCTGTGAAAATGATAACTCCGGCTCTCTGAATGTGTGGAATTTACAAAAAAGTGTCACCTGAAAATAATTGATGGATCCACAACAAAGGAACATGAGAAACAAATTAGATAAAGAATTTTTTGTGTGTTTCATATATTGCAGCATGTGATAACCTCCTGCTAATACCTACCTTGGTTCTCTGGCATGGCAGTGAGACTCCAAAAGCTATTATTTAAAAATGACATAATCCTCAAACGTATCATGTGACCCATATGTCACTTAACTCCCAGTGCAAGAGACAAATTTGCCAAAAGAAGACCGAAAATAACAAAGACATTTGAAGGATGAAGGTGCTGAAGCACTACAGCTCTCTGGGAAAACTCTAATGGTCTATTAGGCACACTTCTTGAAAAGTACTTCTACACAAATCTAAATTAAAATAAATCACAGTAACTGAACTGTCTTGCTGGGGGAGTTCAAAGCAATTTGCCACTAGGATATCTGCTTTATCAAGGCAGCTTAACACCATTGGTTGGCAACCAACAGCACAAAATTACTGCCATGACAGACATTTGCATGGACTTCTTTCAGTCTTGTATACACTCAGTCATGTTTTCAAGCTGAAAGTCTAGATTTCTTTTTCATTACAGAACTCAAAATGTACTTGAAACTTAACAAAAACTTCCCTGTATCAATACCTCTGTTTTGAGACTGGTGGTTAATATTTGAATTGGACATCTTTATCTCTGAGGTATGGAAACCTGGCTAAGATGTGTTACAGTGATATTTCAGTGAACTACATATTTTTTTCAAATATAAATGTGTATTTTTCTAGACTCAGGGGCTGCTTTGTTGCTGTGTGTTTATGGTACATATTACACTACATTCTTGATACTTGTTTGGTGCCTCTAGACGCCATCATAAAACAAATTGCCAGATTTGGTCTCAGGAAGGGTTTCCTCTATAGAACAGTTCAAGACAAATTGTCATGGGTTTTTATTGTGGGGACTGGAGTTTTGTTCTTACCTTCCTTACTCTCACTATTTTACAAGACATCTGGATTCTTCCTGCAATTGCCAGCAGCAATCTGAACCTGTTGGTTCTTCCCATATTGCCTGTGCTTATATCTCCTTAATTAATATGGAGAGACTTGAACAAACAAGAGCTCTTATCTGTAAACCTGGACTATAATTTGTCTAATGTTCATAGTATTTGACTCAGAGCTCACTAAACTAAATGAAAGAAACTCTGCTGACTTCATGGGCCTTTAAAAATCAAACTTCTGTTCATTTCTAACATAGGAACATTTAATTAAATGCAGACCCCCAAGCCAGTTTATGAGGCTTAAATTCATCCATGTCAGATCACTGAAAAGAGATTGGTTAAGGAGCAGTTTCGGCTACTGTGGCTTCAACTGGAGGAGACAGGTTCACAGTAGACTGTGCTGCTTTCCTTCATGCTTAGTTCAGTCATATTATCAAAAATTACTTTTACTAATTATATCCTTGTTTGAAAAAAATCCAGAGGAGTGATGAGGATAACTCATATATTCAGAGACATGAATTATGAAGCATTCAGTAGTATCTTGAGTCTAAATCTTTCTAAGTGAAACGCTGGGTCTTCCTGCAAATTCTGAAGCATAGAAATAGCCCTGGAGCTTGTGTTCTGTTTTCCCCTCTTGTTAGTATTCACAGGGCATTGCAGCAGGAGAAAGGAGTCCAGATCTCTACTGGTCAAACACAAGAACAACTTCTCAGGAAGACTGGTAGTGCAACCAAATGCCATGATCGTGGAAGCCCTTGTGCAGCCATACTGCATTATTCAATGAGAAGCAGAATAAATTTTTCAACAGGAAGCCTAAAAGCTAAGAATTCTGCAGTTCTGATGGTGATTCTCAGACACCTTAGTAACTAGAAAGGGTGATGTTAATATTACATTTTTTTATTAATAGATTTCTCAGTTAAATTCTTTGAATGCCGAAACAGCAATAATACAAAGGCTCGGGAGGATTAGGATTTTGTTTAATACATCTGTCATCAGAAAGCAAGCCTGTGGGTCTCGAAAGCTGTGATGTGTATTTGTGTTAGAGTATAACCCTTAGGTACTGTCTAATAAGGAATTGACTAGAAAAGCTAGATTTTGGTGGTTGTTTGTTGGTCTGGTGGGTTTTTTTATTGTTTTTTGGGGGGGTTGTTTGTTTTTCTGGAGAAAACCCTGTTCTTATATTACCTAAGGAATAAAGTTTTTACTTTCAGCTGTCTTCCTGTTCTTGGCAAAACTCCCTTAAACCAAGTAAATTATTTTGATCAGATAGCTTATTAGAAAAATTTTGTTTGCTTGAAGTGAAATCTGCACTGGGGCCCTGTTACAGAAGCATGTAAGAGGAAACCTTACAGCTGGTGAAGCCTTTATTTCTGACAGTTATTGGAGATGTGCCCTGTGGGCTGGATGGGAGGACTTGGTCCCTAGTGAAGTGTTTTCTGAACTTCTGTCAGTCTATTCAGTTCTCCCTAGCTGTTCTTCATAATAACTTCAAGGCTTGATATACTTTTAGAAAATAGCATTTTGCATCTCGTGTGAATTGCTTATCTTTCCTGAAGCAGAATGAAATGTTCATACAGCAGTTCCTGCCATCAAAAGTATTTCTCCCTGGAATAGTGATGCAGAGCCTATCTGTAGCTATAGGTTACATGATGAGATATTGAAAACTTCTTAGCAAATAATTTTGCTAAAAATTGAGTCAACCTCTGACCTTCAGCATGTTAATACAGGCTTAATAACAAACTGTAATTAAAACAGTATTGTTGCTCTAGCACTGATTCACAGTATCCCCTTGAGCGAATCACTTTACAGTGATCTCTCTTCTGAAACATAATTCTAAAAATGACATTAGGTGGTCCCATATGTGCTATTAGATTTTCTATTTTAAGTATTCTTACTTTGTAATAATGAAATAATTTTCCTTCTTTTTGACTCAGCCTGAGCTTTCAAAGCCTTATTGACTGCTTTCTTTGCATGTAGCATCCCTTATTTGAACAGATCTGGTTAGAAAACACCAAAGCAATTTCACAAAAATCTGTTTCAGCCGTTGGTTTAATAGTCCCAGCTTTGCATATAGTGTTTTTCATCTCTGAGCTTTACCTATAGTGTTTCACATCCCCATGAGAATTGTGCAACCCTGCTGTCTTTGATTGGTTTGCAAAAATGCCACTGGTCTTTAACTGGAAAACTCCTGATTGTACATTAGAAGGAATTCAGCCCTCCTTCATGCTATCTTTGCAATTGTCCACCTGAGAAACTCCTGTCTGCATCCCAGCAGCTGGAGTATGTAAGCAGCTGTAATGCCTGTCAGGAGTATACAGGAATGTGTTTCCCCTATATCTGGGGAATGGCTGCTTAAATCTGTGGCCACAAATGAATAAAACTCTTGTCCTCGTCTTTCATGGGACCTTTCTCTGTCAGCAGCTGAAAGCAAATGTCTGGAATGAAGCAAGCACGGGATGGTATTTCTCCCATATAGCCCACCAGTGTACTGTTATTTGCAGCTCAGGGCCAGACATGGTATCTGTGTGTTTAATACCACCCCAGGGATTTTCTGCTTAGGAATTTATTCAGGCATTTCTTGAAGCAAGACAAGCTTATAACTTTCACAATATCCTGCATATTGTGTGAATAACTGCCATGTGACTTTAATTAATTTCATGTTATTCCTTCTTGTTTTGCTTTTAGTGAACAGAGTGAAAAGTCATTCCCTATCCATTTTCATCCCAGTTGTTTTGCCCCAGAAATCTTCACCAGTTCCCACCTGATGCAGCAGGTTTTTTTGCAGTCATCTGTCTGCTTTGGTAGAAGGGGTGCCTACTCCCCAAAACCCTTGGTCAGTGCCTCTTCACTGCTCTGACAGTTGGTACTTTTCATGTCTGGAGAAGTAGAAGACATTTGAACAAATTTTTTGTACACTCGAGCCTGAAAACCCAACAACTGCACTTTTCTTAGTATTTTAAAACTACCTCTTATGCCCAGAACTGTTTTTTGAAAGCCTGGGCATGTCTTCATTGCTTCTGTTGTCATCTTGCTATCACTGCATTACCGTGAAAAGAAAGTTTTGTTTGTCCATTAACTAGCTAGTTAGTTTTGCTGATTGTTCATTTTAGCAAAAATTGTTTCTGTTCATATGAAAGATTCCAGAGCTTTCTGAATCGCTGTGGATGTTGTGTTTTTCATTCAAAAAACCCCAACCTACAACAAAGCGTGGAAAACATGGGTTACCAGTAAAATTGGTCAACAAAATTAAGAGTTACTGTGCAGCCAGATTAAATGTCCTCAACAGGAGCTCACTGAAATCATGAAAGCTAAAGGAGTTTGACCATTAATGATAATAATTTTGCGTCTCTTGCATAGCTGGCAATGACTAAACTAGGGTTAAAACAATATTATGACGATTTTTATTGCTGAGATGTTGTTGGAGCAGTAAGAGAATTGAGCCACATTGTTCATAATACTGAATGGTAGTCAGAAATTTCAGGCAGGAAATGATGCAGTGCACTTCAAGTAACCCTTAACAGGTTTATCGAACTTTATTTAGAAAAATATTTCCTGTGAATAGCATAGTGATAGAGGCAGGGGCACCAGAAAGAATGCTTCATTTAACAGTGCTTTGTGAAAGCTGTGAGTAGGACCCTTAAATGTTAATTTGGTCTGTGGGGAACCTTATTACTTAGAATAATTATCCATATACATTTTTAGTGAAACAAAACAGTATTTATACTGGCAGCTATTGAGGCGAAATTCTTTGCACCAAACTTGGCATGAATTTAACCTTAGTATTAATTTGCTGGCAACTGGCTGTCCCTGTGGTAGAATGGGTAAAAACAAGCCTTGTTTTTTTCTCTTTTCTGTTTTTTTGGGGGTGGGGTTTCTGCTGGGTTTTGGGGGTTTTTTTTTAAGAAAAAGCTTTTGCTGTATAAAACCAGAATAGCCTTTTGCAATGCTGGTGTCATGGTTACAAAGCAAATTCATTGGTAATAGCTCTCCAATGTTGTGGCATGGTTTTAAACAGGGAGGTGAGTGGAAATGCCCTGGAGCTGTAGTGCACAGGGCGCAGTGTGTAGGGCTGTGTCTTGGGGTGCCAAGCCGCAATGGACTTGCGGAGACCCAAGAGCTGAGGATGTCCTAGCTGCCATGTGGTGAGTGTCAGTGGGATATCTTGTAGGATACCGGGACCACATGTTGTGGTCTGAGCTGGAGCAGCCCTGCAGATTTGTCCTACTGAGCAGAATAGCTGTGAATATGGTACTGCTCCCTACTAAGGAGAGGAGGCTTTGAAAGGAGGAAGCTTTCCAAGACATAAACACAATCTGAATTTTCTTCTTCTGTCACCCAAAGTAGAAAATATGGTTAGTGGGGCCTGGGTACTTGCTTCTGTGCTTGAATCACAAAGGTTGGTGATCTGCTCTAGCCTAGGGTTTTGGGGCTTCTTCAACTCGAAGTGTAAAGTCATGAATTTTTAATCCTGAATGTCTAAAAATTTTGAATCTCAGTGGTGGCAAAGTTTGTTGCTACCCTACCAGACATGCACAGCAGCTGAAATATCATCTCTATAATACAGCTGTTTTAAGGGTAAACTCTGATCTCTAGTTTCTTAAACAATATCAAATAATCCTGAACTTCAAGAAATTGGTAGAATTAGAGCAGTGAAGATGTGCATGACTTACAGAAGCTGAAGTCTACCTGAAGAAGTGTTAAACCAGCAGATTGACAAGAAGCTTCTCACTAACAAATTAGAGCAACAAGGTACTGCATTTAACATAAGTTTTGGAAAAACATGTAATGAAGAGACTGTAGTTTGCCGTGTAAGTGGAGAAATTACCTCTGGTTTTGTGTGATTTCATGAACATCTGACAAAATCACTGCGTGATGAACTCAGTAGTTGCTGCCAGACCAAGCAGTTCATTTAGAAATGGAAAGCATTTTATTTTTCTGAAGTGGGTTTTGGGAAATCACCATACATAGGAAGTAGAGGCCATTCCAGTGAGATATGAAAAGCCCCCATAAAAACCTATAGGAATGAGCTTGAGCCTTTTATGTGTGTTCAGCTGCTGGTTTGAAGTTGTTGTATTAATGCTTACTTTTGGAAGAATAAAGAGGTGGGGGTTGTTGGTTGGTTGGCTTGGGTTTTTTTCCCCTTAATCTATTACAGCTTTTAACATATTCTTTAAAAATTAAAATTAATATTTAAAAATTAAATTCCATTCTCAGAGTAGGAATGGTGAGAAACTTATTTGATAAGCCTCTGTGTTCCATGTATAAGGATTCAATAAAATGAATATGAATATGAGTTCCACTGAGTAACTACGCAGTGAGCATGTTCCACACTGATGTCATACTTAAATAGTATGTCCTGAATATTAAAACAAAATACTTCAATTATTGTCTCATCAGGTACTCAGACTTTTTATTTTAATGAAAACTGAACTAGAGATGAATAATCAGAATTGATTCTAATTTAATTTTATTATAATATGCATGGCCTTCTGTTTTGCATCTGCTGTCAGTTTTGTGGGTTTTATTAGAACAGATATGTCAAGTCAGATACTAAGATCTATTTTTGCTTATATAAAAGGATTAAATGTTAGATGCTTGTAGTAGAGTGTGACGTTGAAGCAGGAAATATCTAACTGTTGAAACAGTATCTCATGAATATTTTTAAACAGAACCTGCTTTTCTAGCATAGTTGCTGTACTTCTGATGTGAAGTTAAATAGTGAAATTTTATATGAATATGATTGTGAAAGCTATGAAAGTTAATATCAGGAACAATAACCAGAACATTGTGTATCTGGATGCATCTTTTACAATGGCAGAGTTACAGCAGCAGCACTGTTATTTTTTTTTTCTATAATGGAATAATTTCACATTTCCTTTTCTCTCAAAATTTTAACTTTCTGAGTTGATTCTGCTTTTCTTGGAGGAGCAGAGGTCTCTGCAGCAGTTGCTGCTGTGAATATCTTCTGCCATGCCTAATGGCATGGTTGTAATTTTCCTGTTAGTCTGACAGTGGGACTACTGAATTAGTACTCAAATCTGTGGTCTTGTGACTGGTACTGTTGCAGTAACCAGAGATGCATGCTGATACCTTATCACTTTCATTTGTCACAGAAAAAAAACCCAATAAATGGGAATGGGCTGATTGTTAAATAGCATTTAGAAGCACATGTAGGGATACAGAAACTGTTATCTCTTCAATACAGGTTTTACAACAGAGAGAGGGGAAGTGGAAGCAGGAAAGGACGGGGCTGAGGGAGTGAAAAGCTGTGGCAGACCCGGGCTGGGGACACAGCGACAGGTGATGGAAAGCATCCTGCACTCCTGTGCTTGAGGCTTGCAGTGTGCTACCAGAAAAGGGTCTCACCCCCTCTAGTGGCTTGCAATCCTCTTTGGTGGTGATAATACTACAAACCTAAGTGAGCTTGTGTAGCTAGAGCAGGGGCTCCCAAAGATAAGTGGTGACTGTCCTATAGCTTCATGTTTCTGCGGTTTTTTGTACATTTTTAGCACGGCAGCATGTTTATTTTGTGTTAATTAAGTATAAATCAAGTCAGCCATCCTTACGGTGCTTCTGCACTTTGGGATAGACATTTCTCCATACGAGTGCAGCCCAGCTTTAGGCCGAGCAGGCTCCACGTGTTTGCAGCTCTCCGCCTCCAACCTGCTCTTTACCCTTCGGGGCGCGGTGGAAGCGCTCGGCGCTGTCCCCGCTGCGAGCCAAGTCGCCTGTTCACAGTGCCATCAAGTGGATGCCAGGCACTACGGCGCCAGCCAGCGCCTCAGGTTTCTTACCCCTTTGTATTACCTCAAAATCCGACTGAACCTAACTTCAATTACTTGCCCGTCTGATTCTAACACCGGCCTAGGAGAGGCTTCTCACATCTGCCTTAAATACTGAGCAAACAATGTTTGCTATTTCTTCGCCCCAGCTTTGTTGTGTAGCCTCAGAACTTATTTGTCTCCCACTTTTCAGTGTTCTTCTGAGGTTGACAAGATGAAGAGACTTGAAGTGTACTACAGGTATCATCACTCAAAAATAGTCTTATGGCTGCCTGATCCAAGGAATGGCTTGCACTCAGTAGCTGTCTCCCTGTTCATCCATAAAGTTATCCAGCATCTCTGCATGTATTGGTGCTTCAGTCTAGCAGTATCATCAATTATTAAAATTTGAACAACCTTTTCTTTTGTTACATGCTGAAAGTGGCTGAACATTTTCTGACAGAATATTTTTTCAGTGACTTAATAGCTTTATCACATTTTAGATGTTTAAGGTGAATGGGGTTTTGTTGTTTTTTTTTTTCTCAAGAAGAAACTCCTTTGAATTTTGCCTTTTTTCTTTTAGTGTATTCAAATTATTTTTATTCTCAAACTGTTTTTGAAAATATTTTCTTTGTCAGGCTATTGCACACTAAAGTTCTGGAAAGGAATTCTTGACACTTGGCTGTGAGCTGGGATGTACACAGCTTGGCTGCTATGAAAAGCCCAACACTAATTCATGTGGTTTAAAAAAGTATTTTTTTCCTTTAATTGCTTCTTCAGAACTTTGTCATTCTGCTTGCTAGTTTATGGCTCATTCTACATCTCTCGTTTTTCTTCTACTTCAACAGCTGCATCACCACTTTTGCAACAAGCAGTGTTGTCTTCCTTCAGCATATTCCCTTTTATCCTGTTGCTATGCTTTTGCTAGCATCTGTTTTCCCCTTATGCCTCGTGCAGATGGAAGCATTTGTGACGGAGGTAAAAGTCTCAATAGATTTGCTATTTGGTAGAACTCATCATGTGTCTCTTCTCATTCAAACACTGAACAAAAGTGGTGGCAAAAATTCTTTTGGTTTTATAACAACTTCTGCATGTTCAAAAGGCTACACAGTAAAAAAATTCTTCCTCATATCCACGTGGAACTTCCCGTGAATCAGTTTTCTGCCCATTGCATTTTCTCCTGTTGCTGGCACTACTGAGAAGAGCCTTCAGATACTCATAGACACTGATTAGGTCCCCTCTCAGTCGTCTCTTCTTGAGGCTGAACAGGCCCAGCTCCATCAGCCTTTTCTTGTAAGAGTGGTGCTCCAGTCTCCTAATCATTGAACCCCTCTGCTGGACCTGCTCCAGGAATTCCATGCTTCTCTTGTGCTGAGGTGCCCAGATCTGGACACAGCAAGAGAGTGTTCTTCATTTCACATTGCTCAATGGAATAGTAAGTGCATTATTAATGTGCATGTTATCATTTCAAGTGTTGGGCTAAACCTTAAAGTCAGTAGCTTTAATTGCTGGGCTCTTTGTTGATAGCCATGTGAAGCAATTAGACTCCTTTATGGAATATTAGGCTCAAGCCAGCAAATGTCCCCAAACTGACGTGCACTTGTCACAGCGCAAAACAGAGAAACTTACGTGGTGTGTGCCTGTACAAGCAGAAATAAGAGGGGTTTGTGGGCATATACAAGGGAGCAGTAGTAAGATGAGAAGAAAGTTTTTATCTGAAGGCTGACTCAGAGAGGGTTAGCACTTAGAGCTCAACATGAGACTTAATACACTCATTATATAAAATAACATTGCTTCAAAGCAGTATCTACTTCTTTAGTCTAGTTCTCCTTTTAATGACACCAACCTGGCAGTCACAATTGTGCTAAATGGGCCTGAAAAGAGTGTGTAAATGGGCCTAAATCAGTGTGTAAAATTCAGTACTTCTATCAAAATATAAATATTAAATCTGTACCTGTTTAATTTTCTCATGATCAGAAGTATCTCCTCAATGGAACAAGTCCAGTCCCAATTGATGTATTTGAAGTTTCCCCATGCATTTCTACAAATTGCAGAAGTTTTTGTGGTAACCATTCATGACCTGATTTTTGCCTTCAGAAATCCAAAAAGTATAAAATGACTGGTTGCTACCTTTGACATTTCTTTTGCACTTACGGGAACATGAAAAGTACCAGGTTGCTACCGATTTTATTAATGTGATACCATTGCCATTGCCTGCCTTCACACAGTGTGTGGGGAGGGAAAGATTGTTTCCATAAATACAAATTACTTATAAATTCAAGTGCAGCTTAGGTGGGGTTTTTTTTGAAGAATGTAAATGGGTGCTGAACATATCAGCGGGAAATTGATTTTTATATTCAAAATGAAGCTTCATGTGTATTTGTGTATTTATTGCAGTCAGTCTGGTAGCTCTAGTGTAGCTGTTGGTAATGAGCCTTTTTAGTTAGGAAGTGTGACATTTGTCATCATGTGAATCACATGCCTGCAGGATGACTGTGGAAGTCTTGGTTTTCAGAATGCTTGTCCACTGGACTGGACACTGCCATATTCTGGCACAGAAATTCATGGTTTCGGTTTCCTTTGACTTTATGGCACATTTCCCATCTGCTAACATCTGAACACTGTATAACTTTACAGAGATGTCTCCTCCCAAGGAGACCTAAGAGCAGTGTCACTGCTACTCAAGAGTCCCAGAGAAGGGAAATATTGATGTGCTTTCTCAGCTGCAGGACAAGGAGAAGGTCTGGCACCGCTGAAGTCAGAGTCTGCAACCCACACTGGTAACTAACACAGAAAACAAACAGTGCCTGTCCGGTGCCTTGGCTGTTCCTCAGTACAGAGAAACTGGGAGAAAGAAAAGAGCTGCTTGGGGAACAGGAAGAAATTCACTGTTCTTACAAATTTATTTCTAAAAAACTTTCATAGTGATATGGGAGCAGGGGAAAAACCTGGTTTTCAATGAAGATTGCTTAGGAAATGAAAACGTTTTGCTCTTTTTACTTTTGTGGTAATTTCATGGTACTTTGAAATCTTCTACTGTTGTTCATTTAGAAGCAATGGCTTGCAGTAACCCTCCAGGTCACTGTCAGAGCTGAGAAAGAAACCACAACACTCTGTTTACTTCCATGTGTCCTGGCTACTGGACCTAATCTTCTCTTCCATTTACAAGAGAAAACAAATGTATGCTGATTATATTCCAAGTGAGATGGTGACATTGAAGGCAGCTTAAGTGCAGCTATCATGAGGAAAATTGTTGAATTTGTTTAAAGGAAATGAAGAACTGAGTGTAATTGTTGAGTAGACAGCTGAGTATTTGGAGAGAAGTAAAGCTGCTCTACACAAGTGATTAAGGACAGTCCCTTAGAGCAGTGAGGGACTGTTACCTGCCAGGTCAGTCTGGGGAGAGTGTATAAAGGCACTCCAGGCTTTTAGGCTGGATTTGTTTGCAGCTCCTGTTGCAGGTGAGCAGGAATATGCCCTGTAGTGCATGTAGGGCCCTGTGTGCTGCTCTGCACAACTAGCACTGCTCAGCCACCAGCGAGATCGTGTGACACTGCTGGTGGTGCAGAGGTTGCCTGCCAGCCACATGCATGAAAGCTGCAAATAAAGTCAGAAATACTCCTGTGCTCTGGAGCCTCCTTTCCCTTATCACTATGGATGTAGTTCTTGGCTTTCTGTGAATCTGCACAGGGGTAAAAATGGATAGATGGGGAAGGAAGGAGGGGCAATGCCAATGCCAGAAAAGGCTGGTTGTTTCCATGTCTGACCAGCTGCTGTGAGAAACAGGAGTTTGGAAAAGTGTGTGTAGGGGGTTTTTTGTTGATTTTTTTCCCAGGTCTTTTGGTTTTTTTTTTTTTCCCTGGATTTTTTGTTAGGTTGGTTTTGTTCTTATTTTTTACCCCAGCATATGAAATCAGATTTATGGTTACAAATTAAAAATGTTCTGTTTTCAGAATCGAGAAAGTCTTTGCAGCAAGCTCTTTATTTATAAAATGCCTCAGGCAATTTGTATAAAGATATAGAGCTTTTTGATTCTTTGGATTTGATAGCACTGCACCATCTATTGGTCTTTTTCAGTGAAATCAATGTATGCTTTGAGTTCAGTTCCTTAAAAATATCATAAAATTCACCATGACATAGGTACTGGTAAAACTTTTGTCATGGAAAAGTAGCAAGAACAAATCCCATTCACATGACTGTATAGTATTTCATAGGACAATTGACAAGCAGCCTGCGGAACTCACCCTTTCTTTCTTGGGCTGTTCTAGTTCCATGAATAAAGAAAATACTTTCCTTATGGAAGTAGTAAATGTCTTACTATTAAGAAAAACATATCTAACAAATTAAAACAAAGACATTTTTTCTTTTAGAAGCATTAGATAAATTAGTTGCTTCATAAGCAGAGATGAAGTTGAAAATAATAATTTTGAGAAGAGAATAAACTGGAAAAGAAGACAGAAAAGATGGAAAAACGAGTGGGTGTAAGAACTGCAACAAGATTGAATGTATATCAAAAGATAATCTAAACTAAGAATGATAGTTTCTTAAGCAGATAAGAAACACTGGACACTGGGAAAATATTTAAACTCATGGAAAGGAATAAAAGCAGAAGGAGAGAAAATGTGGACAAATGTGCAGTAAGCTGAGTTTGAATTTTTTTGTTGTACTTCTACTCAGCTGTAAGAAGCAGGGGTGTATGACCCAGGGCACTTCCCTGATCAGTCAGCCTTGCCTTGGTGAGTATTCATTGCTTGATTAATGTCAACTTGTGCAGTCCAAAATTATGGAGACAAAAATGAGCAAACCTATTCAAACAGTAATCAAGTCAAAGAACACTGTTCTATTCTTGTACTTTTTAGTAAAGTATCTATGAGGGGAGGATTGCCTGTATGATGAAAGGAAACCTTTTTTCCCTATTATTTCTGCAGCTTAAAGTCACAATATCCTTACTGAGTTTGTGACATGTTTTAACCCCTGGTACTACAGCATCAAGTTAAATTAACTATGATACTACTTAAAGGTTAATTAACTATGATAGTACTTAACTGGAAGCAAAGCCTTATTTTGCGAAGCGATCTGTAAAAGTTTAAAATAATTTGGCCCTATATTGAACTGTTAATAACATAGGCAGAAGCAAACCCTTAACATCAGTAAATTTGCACCAAGGAAGACAGCAGCATATTGATTTCTGAACACAGCTCAGCTATGTGAAATCAAATGCTCTCCAGTGTGCAGTTCAACAGCCATATTAATATTGATACCTGACAGTTTTTCTTCTGAGGCACACAGTGAGAAGTATATGCAAGTATATGAGTGGAAGAACCTTGTGTTGCTTCCAAGCAAAATGCACGTCTATAAGTAACTGGAACAGGCTTGCTTACATACCTGATTTTCTGTATAAAGCCTTAGTTTGTTGTTTTGGTTTTTTGGTTAAATGGAGCTTTGTTTCGCTACACAATCACTTCAATCCGAGATTCAAAACACGATGTGATCTTCAGCATTAAGGGGCAGGATGCTGTGTGTTTACTAGGCATGAGATTAACATCTTGGAAAATTTACACTGCAGCAGATGACTGTTTTATCTCTCTGAGGATGTAACCCATTGTATGTTTCTCTTTTCACTGAGAGATCATTTAGGCAGTTGTTCTGAACTGTTCTTCTTCTTTGCTCTTCACGAAGCTGCCCCAAAGAAAGAAAGGACAACAAATGGCCTCATCTGAAGCTGTAGTAAAAACAGTATATGGCCACTTGCAGAAGAAGGAGAAAGTGATATGTAATTGCTCCCAAATGCTGATGCTTCTACAATCATAGCTAGCAAAAGCCTGAGCACTGGGGAAGAGTGTCTGAAGGCAGAGACTGTAATGTGAAGGTTTAAATACTTTCCTGGACTTTTCTGAGTGAGACACTGCAGGCAAGACTGTAATCATAAGCTTGGGGCAACCGAATTTTTGCTTGAATAAAATACTTTTTTTTTTTTTCTTTTTTAATGTTTGCAACAGGCAAGTCTCCAAGTATAAAAATCCGCTTTAGGAAATAATTCCAGTAGCTGCTGTGAGAGAAGATAGGATGGTTTTTTCCTGTGTGTGTGATCTTGGAAACCTGTGCTTATCTTGCAGCCATGTGAAAAGTAGTGTGTTACCACATGAAATCCACAGAAGTCTGCAAGATAAAATTGCAGTGTGGGTTTTATCAGGGAGAAGCTGCATCCAGTTTTCATGGCTCCACAAAGACGAGCGAACTCAGTGTCCCCAAATTGTCTGTGCTTCACAGACAAGTGCTTTAGGTAAATAATGACTGGAATAGTTACACCACCAGAATTCAGTACTGCTGTTCCAGTTTATAAATAACTTTGTCTAGAAATCAGATAGCAGCATGTGCAGGTGTGAGTCATTAGTGCAGGAGACACAATGATGTGTGGAAAAAGCATGGCTCACATCCAAACCAGCCCACACATTTTCATCAGCCCCTTGAAGTCTGCAGCACAGAAAATAAATTTTTCAAGTCAGGGTGCTGAAGCCCACCCAGACTTAAAACTCAAAGGTGCAGTAATATGGAATCCAATGCTTCTCCCAGTACTTTGTTGGTCAGTCATGCTCAAAAGGCAGTTTTGAAACCCACTAATTTACTGAGTTAATTATCACGATTTCAATTAGCATACACAAATGTGTGTCAAAGCTGCTTTCTGTAAATCATTGGTTTAGAACACGTAAGTTCTAAGGAATTAAGGAAATATCCAAATTATTATTTCATTTTCTTTTTAAAATTTCATGAGCTGAAAGTGGAAACAGTTAATGATATTGACCTCCTTGGTTGCAGAGTTAATGGAGGGTGTAATGAAGAAATCAACAAGTACCAAAATAGCACTTAGGATAAGGTGCTGGTTTTGGAGAGAATTAAAAGAAAAGAAAAAAGGAGCTTTTAGTTCAAGAATATGTCTCATTTAGTTTTAACTGGTCTGGCAAAATGTATCCTTTCGAGGCTTAACTTAAGCTGAAAGGGGGTACCTGAGTCCTGATGCCAGGTGAGAGTTCTCAGCAAAACAACTGAGTTTCCAAACAGGATTTAAGTTATTTTTATAACTAAAGACTAAAGACAGAAGTAAGTGAACCCTTTGTCATATGAAAGCACATTTGCATCCTAGAACTGGTATGTTTTCAACACTGCAGATTGAATCATTGTTTATCTTCCTAAGTTACACATGTTACTATTTGTTGGGCAATCTTTTTTGCCATACGTCTTCTTTTTCCTATTTTTGTAGTGAAGTAAAGAAAGAAAATTGAAGCACAAGTTTGGATCACTTTCTCTAAAATTTTGGGGTTAGGTCTTATCATAAGGTACCATATATTTTTCTTGCTTAGTGTCAAAGTTCTGTGCAGAGATTATAACCTCATTTCCTTTTTCTATTGGCACATTCTTGTGCATGGACTAACCAGTAAAATGTGATATTTGGATGTCCTGGTAGACATAGAATAGCATTATAGAAAAAGCAGGGAGTGTCAAACCATTCAGGCTGTATTAAAAATTACCTGGTTCCACAGAAATTCTGTCAGTTTTTATGCTCAGCTTCTTCTGACTGACATCTCCTAGGAAAGGGTAAAAAAAATTTAACATCAGTCTGCCTTCTGTGAAATTGGTACAGCCAGAGCTGATTAAAAATGGCCTGAGGCATCACCCACCTTTCCACATTTTTAAAGACAACGAAATTCTGTAAATTACAGCCATGTAAATCCAAATTAAGATGTCAGAGGTATAACTGCAGTCTCACAGTGATGTAGATCAGGGCACTATTTAGCTCAGCTACTTTTCTGCTATTGTTTCTTTAAACTGTGCTCATAATGAAGGAGAGGTAATACATAATTGCTCAACACACTTTTCTGTAAATAGCTTTGTTAAGAAAGCAGTTCAGGAATTTTTCTGTACTTTGTGATGGTCTTTCAAAATCTCATTTCATTTGAAACAAATAAAAATTAGCCTTTTTCTTCCTTGTTTTAGAAGTTACTCTAGGTCTTGGAATCAGGTTACTTTTCATTTGTCACCAATTTAGTAGTTGCCAACCTCAAACCACTAAGAATGACTGTCGAGATTTATAGATAAGTTTCCTTCCAGCAAATTCTCTGTCACTTTACATAGTAACTGTTCTAAGGATATTATTACTGTACAGTGCTTTTTTTCTTCCTCAGATACGAACTCAACATGAGGGTTTGAGCTGTTTTCTTAAAGGCAAAGGTTTGTAGGGTTTATTCCCTTACTTCCTCATGTGAAACATCATCATAATGTAAGGAGTACAAATTGCAATATATGTTAGAAGTGCTTTTAATCAGGTCTGGAAATGCTATAATTGATTATCAATTCAGATTACCTAATTTGTATAATGAGATTCAAATAACGGCACGTGTCAAGTTGTATAATCAATTCTGCTAGAAGAAGATTCTGTGCTTTTTCAGAAACATTGCATTTCTAAGAAAAAAATTATGAGTAAAAATGATACATTGAAAATACACTGCATTATTTTTCACCTTAAACAGTGGAAAAAGGAGCAAGAGTGACTCTCTGTAGAAATATATAAAGAGTAGACAGGTATCACCAGCATGAAATGCCATGACATTCAGTACAATATTAGTCACTAAATATACATAAATTCAAAGTAGGCAAGTGTAGAACACTACTGGCAAATTTTACAATGTTGAGCAGAAAACAAAATAATGTAAGGATATAAAAAATACGGTGTGATTGTGTTGTGTTGTGATGCTTCTATGTATTATGGAAGAAAGGGTCAAGGTACAGATGCATCCTGGTTGGAAGAGAGATATAAAATGATGTGATGAAAGGAAGGGTCACTTATGCTATTTGTTGTCCTTTGTGGCATATTTCCACTCAGTTGAAGATTTTTTTCTGTTTGAGGGTAAAGTTTTTGTAGCCTAAGAAACACTAGAGATGCTTTGTTTGACAAGCAGTAGTGTAAGGGAATACAGTTGGTGTGTTGACTTCCTGGCTTTCTTTTAAGCTGTCACCAAATGATGCATCTCACTTAAGAAAACTTGCTTCACATTTTTTTTCTAGTGGAAAAGAACCAACCCTTTTCATCCCCCTGGAACTGATGCTGCAGACAGTGAGAAGTTGGGTAAGCTGAACTTATTCACACCAGGCACAATGTAACCTGGTTGGTTAATGTGTTAGATTCAGGCTTTTGTGTTCCAGTTGGAGTTTCAGTTAGCAGGAAGGATTTTGCTGACATTGGCTACTTTAGTCAGGCAAAAATGCCCACCTTGATGAAAGAGAAGCTCAGCATGGCAAAGGATCAGGCTTCTGCAGTAAGTTCTGCCAGAAACACTCTCTCTTAAACAAAGTCCAATATGAAAAAAAGGCTACTGTTCAAGTAATCAGAACAGAAAAATCAGAAAACACATCTTGAACTATGGGAGAGAAGAACCTGAATAAAAACTTATTAATATCACTGGGATCTCAGTGCTGACTGTTATATATAAATGAGCTAAATTTTTTCTTTGTTAAACTGCACACAGGATTCATGCAACAGCAGTATTAAGTTTCACTCATGACTCAACAACGTCCAGTTTTGGGCTTCCCAGTACAAGTATGTCCATGGATGTACTGGACAGAGTCTAATAGAGGTACAGAAAGAGGGTTAAGGATCTGAAGCTTCTCCCCTGTGAGGAAAGGCTTAGGGAGCTGGGACTGTTTAGCAAAGAAGAGAATGCTCATGGGTGGATCCCATCACTATGCATAAATAGGGGATGGTAGGATACAAAGATGGCATAGCCAGGCTCTTTTCAGTGGTGCCCAGTTACAGGACAAGAGGCAATGAACGTACACATAAACATGGGAAACTCTTGTCTGAAAGTCAAGAAACACGTTTTTACTGTGCGAGAGACCGACAAGTTGCTCAGAGAGGTTGTGAAGTCATCATCCTTGGAGGTATTCAAAAGCTGTCTAGACACAGTCCTAAGCAAAAAGCTTTAGGTGGTCCTGCTTGAGCACAGAGTGTTGGACCAGGTGACCTCCAAAGGTCCCAGCCAGTCTCAGCCAGTTTGTGATTCTGGTCCTGTGCCTGCACTGTGGCTTTAAAGAGAAGATTTTAATTCAGACAAAAAGTGAACGAAGGCATCTTCATTCAGTTATGGCTAAGTCAAGAATTAGAAGTAGTTTTCAGTTTGTGTATTCTAATATTTATGGTCTGCAGCAGGAAGTAAATGAATAAATGAATAAATCTATTCCTCATCATGAGCAAGAACTGGGAGTTGGTAACTGAGTTGTAAGTAGAATTGTGACTTGAAGATGACATTCTCATTGTATGGATGCATATGGAATTTATCTCTTGGTTTCAATGCCATTCAATTAGCATGGTCAATTATTATGTATATTGTCTGCAAGCAGTCAGATAAGTGCAACTTGAAATGGTAAGATCAAAGTCTGCAATTGTGTTGTAGGAAAGATCGACTTTGAGGTGATACTTATTAATTTTCCACTGCCAATTTAAAGTTCTGATCTGCAATTCCTGTTTTTAGCATTGGTAGTATCAGTCTTCACAGCGCTCACTTTGCCAATACCAGGATCTTCCCATCTCATGCAGTGACATTTATAAAGTTTTTACAACAGTGTCTTTGAACTGGCTGGTTCCACTGATTCAAGCATAGTGGGAGCCAGGAGTTCCAAAATTTTGACAAAATCTTTCTTTGTGACCTTTTTCCTCTCCTCAGATAAATCAGTTAATTTTTCTTTGGCTCAGTTTTGCTGTCTCTAGATAAAAATTACAACCTGACATTGCTGCTGTAAAACTTTGTTCATGGTCTGCCAAAGTGCTTTGAGACACTGAGATTTAGGCACTGCAGAACTGCCTGCCTTACATAACAGCTGCAGGCTTATGTGCCTGGGGGCTGGCCTCTAGTGACTCTTCTTCAAACAGGGCAGAGCAGAGCAGCCAGGCAGTAACAGCCCCTCTTGGTCTCTCTGGAAAGCTTTACACAGGTGAAATGTCCTCTGTGAATCATCTCAGCTTGATTTTTTTTTTTTTAAGATGATGATATAATTTGGATATTTCATATGTAGCTGACCTTCATCCTTTGAAGGAGAGGAAGTTTATTCATGAGTAGGAGTTGTGGTTTAGATGATTCATGACCTTTTGTGATGCTTCTTATCCCTCTTATTTCAGATGAACTAATAAAAGCTGCTTAGCATTTCTCTATAAGACTTTGCTACAAAGCCCTGCCAATATCCAATGGATGGAAACCCTAGAGTTGATAAAGAAGCATCATTAATAGCTGTTGGGTTGATTTAATGGCCTTCTAGCTGCAGGTGGTCCCACAGACATAGCACATATCTCCACCATCCAGATCTGGGAGTCCTCAGTAGCCCTTGCAGTGAGGATCTCCATGGCTGTTAGTATGTTTATGATGTGGAAACATGTTGGTTCACTGGTTTAATCATACTACTGTAACTTTGCAGCCTTCCTTTGGCTGCCTGCAAGCTGAGTTTTCCTTGCTTAATAGCTTTATGTGCATTTGCTGAAGCCCAGGGACTGAGTGCTGATGCCAGGCATTGGCCTTGTAGGTGCTTGCACTGGCATGGTGATGCTCCTTATGTGCTACCTCTGCTCTTCTTCAGTTCATACACTTCTGATTTTAATAGAACCACTGTTATTCTTGTGTAACTTTTTTCCTCCTCTTGTCCTCATTTTCCCTTCTGGAAATCCTGGCTTTATATCACATGTTGAATAACCGAGTAGCAGTTTGACGTGTTTGCTGGGATGGGGCTTTTTAGTGGGCATCACTAATTCAGATTTGTGTAAGATATGGAGACATTTCCAGTGAAAATAGCTGGATTTTGCATGTAGAAGATCAGATGATTGGATCCTAGAATAGCAGCCATTTTACATATATTTATTTTTGGCTTTCTAGACTTTAGCAGAAATGCTTTCATATTTCAGATTCATTTGGGGCAACAGCATTTAAAATGAGGTGCTGTAAGGAAATTCACAGTACAATTATTCTCCTTTTCACTTTATGCTGAGTGCTAAATTTAATGCAATGTTAAAATGTTGTGTCTTACCAAATATTGTTAAAAATAGCTTTAATAGCCACTTCCAATATTTTTGTTTGTTTGACAGTATAATTCAGCATGGCTTGTTTAGATTTTTGAGCTTCAGCCGCTGCTAGTGAGGGGAGTTACGGATAATATCTAGCTGTAAAGTTACTGGGTCAAGAAATGTTCAAATACCTGCCAGAAAAAAAAAAAGATTAGTTGATGTGTTCTGACTGTATAAACAGTTTTACAAGTGTGTTATTGTAAACCAAGTTCAATGTGTTCATTTGTTTTCCCAGTTTAAAGTTTCTGCATAGCAGAAAAGAGAGAAGATGAGGTTATGTTGAGCAATCAGGGGGCAGTGGTGGGGCCTGCCAAAAAGTCAGAGGTTGAGCACTCCCACCCTTTCCTGCCCCTTGGTCCTGCATGCAGCAGTCTCCCAGTGCCATGGCTTGTGAGGACAGTGGCCTACATAGGAGTCGGGTTTTAAAGCTGTAATAAGTCTGCTCCTACCAGAGACGTGTTTTGTAATCTGTCTGGTGACGCAGTTATCTCGTTTGAATGTGTGTCAGTAATTCTATGAGGCAGACAAGTACAGAGTCAGAGCTGAAGGATTGCTCCCGTGGTCCTTTTCAGGCTGTTTACAGACACCAAAAGCTTCCAGAGTTAGATAGTGAGCTTTATAGGGCAGAGGTGCTGCTGCATGTTTTCAAGCATTAGCGCTTTTTTTCGGTACTGCATTAATAACCACATGCAAATAGGAACTTTAAAAAAAAAAAAAAAAGGCAGTAGAAGACTGGCCCAGGAGCCTCTGCAGGTTCACTCCTACAAGCAGGAGCTATGTACCCTATTTGGGTGCCCACAATTCATGGAGTGTTTTTACCAACCAATTGTTCTTTCCATGCTTGGGGTGGAAAAATCATTTTGGTAAATATTTCTGAGAATTGTGAACTTAGATGACAATTAGATTTTAGCAGATGCGCGGATAGCTGGACCTTGCACAGCTGGCAGGAGGTAATGGAATTTGGATGAACGCTTGTGCTTAACCATTTTGCAATTGAATTTGGTTTGTTGCTTTCAGAATTCAGTAGAATATTTCACTCTCTGAACCTATTTTGAACACATTAGGAAATGTTTCAAAGGGCAGCTGGCTTCCCTGATTTGGTTTCAAGTATGTACACAAAACATCTATCACTTTAAGCTATAGCAAAAACATTTCCTTTGAAAGGACTTCTTTTCTCTTTCTAGGAAGGCTGTACTAGCTCCTTTCCCCACAGGCTCACCAAGCAAGCTGTGTAAAGAGAAGTGGCTCCTGTGGCCACTAAAGAAAACAACTGAACCAGACAGGCATTTGCTGAGAGCTCAACCTGGAGTTTGTGCCAGAGTGAGTACAAAAGCATTACTGAGAGGCTTCTTTCTTCCGTCAGACATCAGAAATGTTTTCTTTTCTGACCACAGGCAGGGGGTGCTTGGAGTATGCCAGAAGCCGTGAGTTAGACTATATTGGATTGTTACAGCAGCGTGTGCTCTCCAAGAAGGCTCAGTGAGGGCAAAGCCGCATGCGGAGGAAGCAGGGTAAATGTCACTGCATTTGCTGAAGCTGAAGTCAGGGCTGCTTTCCAGCCAGCAAGCATGAAGCTCACATTTTACCTCTGCAGTGTGTTGCCATTGCAGCACTGGCTGTTTCTCACCATTAGCTAATAACTTTCTGCATTGCAGGTCTGCACGCATGCAACTTTGTTGCTTTTATACCTTCCTCTCATTAGGGAAAATTTCAAAACTTACTTCCTGTGAGGTGCATAATTCTAGAAAATACCCTTCTTTTGCAGCTGAACCAGGAGGGGTTTTTCTTATGCAGCAAGGGAAGAGTTTGCAGGTTCCATAAGAACCCTCATCCCCAACCTGTGCAGTGAAGGGAAAGGTGGTATCTCTTGATGACAGGCATTGTCAGAAAGAGCTTGGCCATAGGTCTCCTTGTTTCTGAGGATAAAAAGATTTGTATTATGTCTGAAGTTACTGTGAAATCCAAACCCAGCTCATGAGAAGAAACCCTCATTTTTAGCAGTTCAGAGGAACTGGTAAGAAGGTCAGGCATTTCTAAGAAGCATTTTATTAACATGTATTCTATGTCTCATCATCTATGAAAAGCCAGATGAAAGGAAAATCAGTGTCACATCTCAAGACATTGTGCTGCTCTAGTGTAGGTGTCCAGGTGCTGACGCACCCAAACAACTGTATAATCAGGTGTGGAACTTTTGGCCTGTAAAACTGTGATTATGGAGAGGAAACATATGGAAGACTGCCCTTTAAAATTCTGAGGGAGCACTGCTGTTTCTGAACTGATGCCATAAGAAAAAGTATCCACTAACAAGCACAGTTTGTAGCTTACTTGTCGTAGTAGTTAATATTGCAGAATCTGGAAATGCTTTATACTTCCAAATATTAAGCTCCTGCGTCAGTTCTTGTTGTGGGTTTGAAGGTCTAATTTGTCTAATTTTGGGGATACAAGTTTGGAGACGTGTGGAGATACTACAGCAATGGGAATATATCCTGTAGGAAGCCAAAAGTGACTATGGTCAAGGCAGTCATTTGATCTTACTGGTGTAGTTTTGAAGTAAAGATATGTCGTGGTCAAGACCTAGCTGAAAACATAAGTAGTTACATAACTGAATACTAAAACCTCTTGCAATTATACTGGTTTTTCCCTTGGTAGTTGTGTTTTAATACTCCTAACATGCAATAATGAAATAATAGAATTTAAAAAAAAAAGTGAGCTCTTGAAAGTGCCCATTACTACTACTTCTTTTCATAGGTTTCCTGCCCTGATAAAATATTGAACGGTTTGTGAGCACAGCTTTTTAGCTTCTGTATGCTGCTGTGAATTTGTGAGGTGAGTGTAGCTGCTACCCAAGGATACTTATTGGAGGGTTAAGTAAGAGAAACTGGGCCAGATCACCTGGACCCTGAATGTTCAAGTAATTCACAATAGAAACCTGTTAACCTTCAGTTACTGTATCTGAATGCTTTATAGTTGTCATGAAAAAACCAACAAAAACTAGTCTCTTTCAACATCTCAGTACATTCATTAGGTTGTTACTCAGCCTAAACACCATTTTTATAAAATGTACTATTACATACTCACTGATGTGTTTGTCAATATGTCACACAGTACTGTGATGAATCATTGCAACTAATCCTATTAGACAAAATAATTTAATGAGGCACATCTGTTAAAGCTGGTTTTGTTTTTCTTTTTAATTCTGCCTATTTGCTTTCTTAGAAAATCACTTCAATAAATCTGCAGAATCTTTTCCTTTAATTAATTCAAAATAGATGTGGGAGGAAATTCTCTTTCAGATATATTCCATTTTGCTTCAAAACTAATTTTTTTAATAGCCAGTTTAACAAAGGAATTTATTTTATATATTTCAGAAGGGTATATTGCATGTTTTTCTATGAGTTCCACACAAATACTTTGTGCATTGGTGTAATGGAAGGATGTGGCATGCTCAGCTTTTGGGCCAGTTTTTACCTTGGAGCACAGGAAATTAGTAATTAGTTATCTGTCACTTAAAAGGAATGGGGAAAAGGATGTGTCTGTCTCGTGGTGTTATGTGCCATTTCCTCAACTTTTTACATTCTCTTTGGAGGGAAAATCCCTAAAATGTGAATCTGGCATAAAAACACCAGCTCCTTACAGTATGTGGCTCAGACAGAGAAGAGCTGAATATTACGTTATTCCATATTTGTATGGAGTGTCCACAGTCATAGCATAAACATCTTAGAGGTGCTTGTAAAATAGTCGTAATACTGCAGATTTAAATCTGTAATCTGAAATAATAATGCAATAACTGCTTTCTATCCCATTGAGCAATTTTGATTAAAAAAGTCTTATTTAAAATTCAGCTACCATTAGAAACTTATTCATTCTTTGTGTACTTGGTGCTGTATTACAATTTGCCAAAAGTGGTTTAGAGAAAAGTCACTTTTACCATTCAGACAGTACTAAAGAGGAACAACAGTAGGCTTTTGTTTCGTCGACCTTTCTTAGGTAACCAGGAATAATTGAACCACTGAGTGATTCCTCTCTACCTGACAGGTTTTTCTTGGTTTTTTTCTTCATAGTTGTTGACATTTATTAATTTCTTTTACTGGTTTTCTTAAACGACTTGGTGTCTTTCTTAATTGTGCTGCACTTTACACAATTAGTTTGAGTGGTGAAAAGAGTGATGTATGTCAGTGGCTTTCCAGACTCTTAACATTTCATAAAACAGTGTTTTATGAATGTTAATTTCTGTATAGAGCCAGTGCCTTGGAGTTTGGGTTCCAGAGAGCAGTGGTTTTCAATATTGCAATGCTGTAATTTTTTCTCGCTAAAAAGACATTTTTGCTAGCTGGTTTTGTGATGCCTGAAGGTTCATAAGCTTCTCGTGTGTTTGTCACAGGGTGACATTAATTTTGGGAATAGAGAATAGAGATATCGTGGGGACAATAAATACTAGTATTTACTTATTAAGTAAAAATGTATCCAGTCTCACCATGATGTTCAAAATTTCACTGAAGACCAGATTTTTCTCAAGTTAACATTTTCTGCTCTGATGTCTTACTTGTGGTTTTTAGTACTATTACAAGAAAATATAGATGGGTTTTTTTGTTTCATTTGGAAATAAAAACTAAACTGAAATATGCAATATTCTCTCAGAGAAACTCTGACCATTAAAAAAATTAATCCCCCTTACCAATTTTTTACACTCTTACTTTATTTTTCATTTTGTGTACTCTGTCCTGTAGATCTGGTGTGAGAGTTGGATACTTTAATTACTCCCTCTTCGAAAAGATGAGTGTTTGTAGAGTCTAAAGTATGTAATTTTCCTTTGGAGGCAATAGTGAAGGGAAGAGGATGACAGTAGGGTGCTTCCAAATTAGCTGTATAGGTGTGCACCCTTAAAGTCTGCAGTTACTGTGACAGAGTGCCAGCTGTAAAGGTACAAAATTCAGAGGATCTGAAGATCATTTCCAAAGGCTCATCATTACTCAACACAGACTAAGTAGGTATGTAACCTTTGGGGTGTTCAAGGCAGATAAAGTATAACAGCAGCTGCTGCTGTTTCTGTTCTTCTGGGTTCTTTCCTCAAATAGTCTCAATAGCCCACGTCTCTGGGTGAGCAGTGTTTTTCTAATTAAATAGAATTTCAAAGACAAATGCCACTCTCTTAATGCCAGAATTTGTCACAGACAGGATTTCTTACAACAGACAGACAGACCAAAGAGAAGGAAGGTTCGCTAATGCAGCATTCTTTTGGCTCTGTAAACAGCAAAGTGCCTTAACTCCCACTGGCTTTGCAAATGTTAGGGCTATTCAGCAGCTGTAAAATTTACTAAAAGTCTCAGACCTCTGCCTGGGAACCACTCAGCAGTGGCAGTATGTTACAGACTTGTTACCAGTATGTGGCTTAAAAGTGCTGGGTTTGGACTTTGATCCATTGTTATCCGTGTGAAGTGCCAGTCCTACAGGTATTCAACTATTTGACTGGTCTAGTTCACTAGCTTCACACAGCCAACCTAAAGTGATCTTGGGCGCCTCAAACTATGTTCTCAGACCCTCCTTTTCAGTCTTTTTTAATGTATGATGATGCATTAAGGCCCAGTTTTTCAAGCATGTTCTTTAAACTTTTTTTTTTTTAACCTTCTTTGAGAAGACAATCAGTTTTCTGACTAAGGGTGTAGAATGTGCTGTGTTCCACTGTGCTGGTATTCTCAAAATCTATATCCTCTAGATATAGAATTCCTCAACAGGAATGTGATGATGCCTTTTCCTGGTCTTAAAATCAAGAGTCATACACGGTTAGAAGGGGAAAAGGGATTTTACCTTGGTATTTATTTTAAGGAT
>NW_008238358.1:4108950-4118874 GCF_000691975.1 Corvus brachyrhynchos
CCTTAGGTGCACACGTCCAGGTCATATGCATCGAGATGCACCCTGCCGAGTCTATCTGTGTCCCCAACATTGGGTATAACATTATAGGTTTTACTAATTAGCATATCTATCAAAGATTCCCCAATGAGAGGCTCAAGTGAGCCCCCCTCCCCAAGGAACCTTCCCCTGGATGGTTCTATCTTAGTTTACAGAATGTGTTCTGGAGAGGATTTTGGGGTATGGGGCACACTGATCCCTACCTACGAAGCTTCTAAAATGTTTAGTCTCTTAGCTTGACAAACAAGTCCAAGAATGTAGGCAAAAAGCACTGGGAATATAGAAGTTGTAAAAAGGTATAACAGGGGTATAAAAGAAAAGGCAAAAATCTTCATGGCATCAGTGACTTGAGCTTGCTTCTTGAGCTCAGAATAAAAAAGCAGTCCAGAGAAATAAAGAATATTTTTCTAGGTAAGCTGTAATGTCTACAGTAATTTAAAGTAGTCTTCAGAAGGCATTTTATAAAGTGGAGAATCCACAGTTTCCCAGAGAAATTATGGAAGACCCTCTCTTCTGGGATCTGTGAACTTAATTGTGTTTGTTCTTTCCTAGACGTTTGATCTCTTTCCACCCATCTGATGTGCCTTGCCCATGATAATTCTGTGTTCAGTACTCTGCTGAAGAGTGAGCTGAGACCTTCCTGTAATGTGTCCTCTAAATTTAGGTCTCTTTCCTAGTAAGAAATTGCTCTTGATAATTGCATTTGTTTTTAATGACTGTGAGTTTCTTTCCATACCAGGTGATGCAGATGTATCTCCCATTCTGTGGGATTGCCATATCCAATGCCCAGCTATTTGCAGCTTCAAGGAAGGAATACGACAGAAGCAGGGTAAGTGCAAAACGTGTCGTGGACCAATAGCAAACTTTTATTTTTTGTTCTTGCAGGTTCCAGCTATGTGTACGTGTTTGCTAAGCAGACAGTTTTAACTGTGTTTTATTTGAAAAACTGTATTTTCAAAAGATGCCCATCTTGACTGAGGCAGCAAGAAGAGAGTGTGGGAGGGAAGTACGCTTGTAGTGGTGGCTGTTGTTTCCTGATGTCAGTTCCACGTTCCGTAGTGCTGAAACAACTGCATTTGTGGCACAGATGGTGCAGGAGAGAAAGTGTTACTTTGGCAGAGATTCAAGCTCTCATAAAACTCTACTAATCTCAAGCCTTTCCCAGCCTGAATTTTTAATATTCAGTTCATGTGCAAATAATGTGGATGTATCTTTATAAAATTGAGCAAGAAAAAAACCCCTCTGTGTGAAGGGTTTTGAGAGTACGTGTCTGCATAGAATACATACTCATGATTTCTGGTGCCATGCATGCATCGGGACAGAAGGCTCTGAAATGAAAATAATGCTGAGCTCCCATGTCATTGTCTTGTCAGAGAGGTCTTTTATTTTTTTGAAGAAACAAAATGGTAATTTTGAGGGGTTTTTAATAATGGTTGGCTTCTTTTTTATCATCCTTTCTGCAATGACAGGAAATTATATTTTTGTTAGCTTGGATCACATGTCCAAAACTTCAGTAGAAATACCTCTGGTAGTGTTGAACCTACTCTTCCTTCACAAGGTAGGGGTAACTACAGTGGTCTGGGTCTGTATGTTGAGCTCTGGCATTTTTATATTCGTGATTTTGGTGCTTTCATGTATGAAAACTAATGCTTTCCACTACTTTAAAAAATAACAATAGCCCTTTCTAATGACCTTTATACTTAAGGGTCATGAGGCATCTGAGCTTGTCTTCTGTCCCGGTCTGACAACATACTATCATATTTTAGGGAAGAGACTTGGAGGAGACTTGTGGGGAAAAAAAAGATTTTCTGCCAAAGTTTGGTTGGTTGGTTGATAGGTAGGTACTTTTGGGGTTTTTTGTGGTTTTTTTGATGTTCAATTAAATAATTGTCTGACTACACAGACCTAAATTTTGCTGCAGATTTCCAGGCTGCAGGGAACACTACAGACTTCTGAGGAGTCAGCATTTAATCTTCTGAGACAGTTATGCAGCAGAAAAGTGTTAGGGACATTCTCATTCTTCATTAGAAAATGGTATATTCTAGTAAATTGGAGATACAGATTCTTTTTTTCAAATTCTTTTTTTTTAAATATCACTGCTGTTGGACAGCTATGTGGTAGCCTGTACATAAATGTATTTCTGACCTATTGGTGGTATTTAACTTTGCCTAGTCCATGGCTGAATTTAGTTGGCAAATACCAAGGGGTGGACAAGCCCATACTGTGCCTTCCCTATGAAGCCAGACCTTAATGGTGGCAACTTCCAGCGACTGTGACCAACATTTTGCTGATGACCACTATGTTAGAAGAGCTAAGACCACTACAGTTTATATGCTTACCTATATTGATGTTCTTTAGTGTCAGTGCCCTAAATGAGAATAAAGGAAGGAGCAAGCTTCTTTGGGCCCATGGGAAGAAAGAACATGGCCTGTATTTTTTTTAAGTTGATGAAATGAGAGAGGAGAGCCTTCATTTTAAGGTACTGTATTTTACAGACATGTTAGTGGTGAGGACTGGATCAGACTGCTATTGGAATATGGAAGTATTGATGTGGGTTTTTCCTTTCCAGCTTTGAACATGCAAAATGTGTAATAAGAGAATAAAATGGAGTTTAAATGTCCTAGCAAATTCAATATATAAAATCAAGCAACTCAGTCCATAGTGCATTGCATTAAAGCCATTGCTTCAGTTTTGGAACAAAATGAAATAGTTTGAAAGATTTGCGTTGTTTGCTAAGAGTTAGACTGTGCCCAGGTGTGAGCTAAGAAATACTTCTTTCTTTCTTCAGATACTCCCACTTCAATTTTGCTGCCATAATCATTAAGAACTTCATTTGAATGAAGATTTCAATGGATTACTCATATTAAAATCAATCCCAGATATGATGCCTCCTTTGCAATGTCCCATGTATTTATTAATTCTACAACCAATACAAGAGTTTTCTGTCCTTGTATACAGGCTTTACTGGAAGTAGTGAATGACCTCTTTGAGGAACAGACTGACTTAGAGAAAATTGTCAAGAAAATTATGCATCGAGCCCAGACTCTCCTGCAGTGTGAGCGGTGCTCAGTATTACTTCTGGAGGATATTGAATCACCAGTAAGTATAGTTGCACATTCTGTAGAAAGATTAATATTTGAGTGGTGGAGTAGCTGTTCTTATTGTGGTGAGGCTGTTGCATATTATAGTAAGTACTGGACAGCAGGTATTTTTCAATGTGTTGTTCCTAAATGTAAGTTGGATACAGCTTGAAACTTTATCAACACCCCTGTTCTGTCTTAATCCCAGCAGGCAGCTAAGCCCTACACAGCCCAGTAGGGTGGGGAAGGCAGCTGGAAGGCTAAAAGTATGAAAGCTTGTGGTTTGAGATACAGACAGTTCACTAGGTTAAGCAAAAGCTGTATGAACAAGCAAAGCAAAATAAAGAATGCATATGATCCTTCCAGTTGGCATGCAGGCGATCCATCATTTCCAGGCAAGCAGGGCTTCTTCACATGTACTGGTAACTTTCCCCAGCTTTTACTGCTGAGCATGATATCATATGGTATTTTAGTATGGGATATCCCTTTAATTAGCTGGAATCAGCTGTCCTGGATGTGTCTCCTCCCAGTCTGTTTTGCAAGCTATTCACTGGGATGGCAGAATGAGAAATACAGAAGGCATTGACACTGTTGTAAGTACTTTTCAGCAGTAAAACAGCCCTGTGTTATGAATGCTGTTTTCATCACAAAACTAAAACATATCACCATTACAGGCTACTATGAAGGAAATTAATCCCATCCCAGCCACAACCAGTAGAGTCACTTTTTCAAAAGGAAACTGAAAGATACAATTTATGATTCCTCATGGTGTTTTGAAGGCATTTAATGGATGTCTGTAAGTTGCTGATGGATCAAGTAGTCAGTGGTGTGATCCAGGTGATACACTGTGATTTGCAGTTTTCTGTGTGATGGAATTAGGCCTTACTACAGAGCAACTACAACTGCCTAGCTGAGAAGCAGGGTGCTCTTGTGGTCTGCTTAAAAAAGAAAAATTGCCTAATTTGTTATCAAATGTTTATTTGCTCAGTTCCTTTTTTTCATGATATAGCCACAAGAAGAAAAGCAAAATCCTGTCTGTAGCTTCATTTACACTTACCTGGAATTTATAACCTTGCTAATATTTTCAGGCTATTGACTTATCAAATGGGTGGTGCTTGAAAGCAGTTTCAGAGCCAGAAACTGTTGCATCATCAAGCAAATCTCTAATGCTCATCTTTAAAACTAACCTTTTCTGCTGTGTAAGTGTGGAAAACTGATACACATAATTTCTATTCTAGTATTTTAACATCTTCAGTCCAACTACTGGTCACTCAAAAGTAACAGCTAAAAATAAACTCATCAAGTCTTTAAGTGACCATCCTTTGTGTTAAGCAACTCAGTGGGGTCTACAGCAGCCTCAGAAGTGTCTTCACTGTAATCAGCTTCTGAACTTGTGTCATTAATGCTTTTTTGTGAAATCCCGTGTAGTGTGGAAGAAAGCAAGACAGTGAGGGCTGAACCTGCAACACAAGGAGTTTTCTCAGCTATTTTTGGTGGCTGCTGTTCCATGGGATTTGTTCCTTCCCCTCACTTTAGTTGTTGGCAGGGGTCTCTTTGGGAATGGCTATGTTTGCCCATTTTAAAAAGTTTCTTTTTCACTTTGCAAAATAAATATTGAGAATCAGTTCCAGTTTCTAAATAATTTAACTGCTGTAAAAAGATAAGTCCTCTTGCTATTTTGCCCTAGTAATTTTTCCCTGAAGTAACACAAAATCCATTAGAAAAGGCATATGAATGCAAATGCCAAGATAGCCACTTTTTCTTGTGATAGCAGTAGGCTTTTAAATTGAGCAGGTGAAGTGGAGACACAATTTCTAGCATTACTGAAGTATTTTTGGTTTTTTGCAATTGCTCTATCCACTTGACCGATGAGTAATTATTTCATTGTGGAGCTCTGTTGAACAGATGGATGTAAACAGTATGAAAGCATTTGTCAAGAGTTGGTTTTCACACAGTTTTGGCAGGGGCTTTCACTGGGACTTTACAGTTCTGATATTCATAGGGTATGAGAGCCTCTTTAAATATGTTTAAAGTTTTTATAAGTGTTGTTATTAGTAATAAAATAAGTGGCCACCTTTATATTGGTAGCTCCCTCCAGTGTTTTCAGACTATTCAATATAAGCTGCCCTCCTTTCTACTGATTTGAGGAGTAGTTGAAGGATAAAATATTGTTTGTAATATCTTTTTTTTTTTTCTACCCAAGTATTATTTTGTATTCACTGATTCTGCACTTAACTATTTGTTGCTGGGACTGACAAGTCAGAGACAGAATCTTACATTTGTTTGTATGGCAAAAAAATCCCCATTCTTTTCCTTGGAGGAAAGATATGATTCACATTTCATTAAGTTAATAAAAATTTAGAACTTTAAGTGGAGTATGCCCTAAATTATACCAGCTTTCCTAAAAGCAAGATCGAGGTTTTTATTTCATTTATATGTTCTCTACTATAGAATTTTATGTTTCTAGTTTATTTTCTCTTTCTAGATTCCAATACCACTCCCCCTCCCCAATTTTACTGTTACAAGATACAATTCTACTACATTCTTATGAAATGTCACTGTGTTTATAATATGATTTTTGTTTTTCACAGAAAAGTCCATTGTGTTAGCAAGTTGTGGGTGGCAGTTCATTTTTCTGCTCTTGGTACTATTTCTGCCTTTGAGCTTGGAGGGGTTTTTGCCAAACCACAAGCAATGAGTTCTTATTCCTCTAGACTAAGTTGTGAAATATGGACAAAAAGCCTAAACTTTTTCTAAATGGTCATAAATCTTAGGTTAACTTGGAGTAGGAGAATAGCATCTTGCCACCCACTTGGTAATTTTTACAAGTGGCAAAACAGTTGTTTTCCTGACTTTCCCCTGTTTTGGAGGGCTAACATATATATCAAAATAGATCTCTTTAGAGTAACTCAGTGTCTAACCTTGTCTAAAATACTGTTATTTGCCCATTATGCAGAAAGCTTTTATGATTCAGAACTGAAGATGGGGACACATCCAAAAATGTGGCCTCTGTTCTGTGTCACTTTTAGCCACTCTTAAGATGTTTCACTTATGTGCTCCTGACACGTATGTTCAAGTGTGATTGGTTGCAGTTAGTAATGCAAAGCAGCCTTTCTGTTTATTTTCCTGGATTTAAAAAAAGAAGTTTGGGTAAAGCTCCATAATTCATGTTCTGAAAGCCTTTAAATGGGAAGCATATACTCTTGTGGAAATAGTTTTCGGAAGGAATCTAATGATATAATTTGATTTGATATTGTTTTTTAGGGAACTGTGCACAGTGTGTATTTTGAACATGAATTCTCTGTTGAAAGAATACAGATTTGTATTTTTATCCTAAGACCATTGGATAAAAATACAGTTTAAATAGAGGAACCTTACGTTACTCTTTCCTTAGATGTTTATTCATCTAATAACAATTTTAAGTTACTTCTTTTGTGACAGGTGGTGAAATTTACAAAATCCTTTGAGTTGTTATCTCCAAAATGCAGTGCTGATACTGACAACAGGTTAGTGCTCATGTCTTCTGTGGTTATAAATAACTTCATTTTCCACATAGTTTTAAAGTTTGCTTGGTCAAGATTTTATTTTCTTATGGAGCTTTGTGTAGGTTTGACTGAAGAGTGTGTGCCTACGTTTTTTACGCAGACAAGTCTCCTGCTTGCTTCTATTGAAGACTCGCTAGAATAAATGTACATGCCTATGTTTTCTTATATATGTATGTTGGTGTGTGTATATATGCACTAATATTGTATCAGTGTCTCAGGTAAGAAGCCAGGAAAAAACTGACTTTTTATATTTGCTCATTGATAACATGCAGGTAAAAATTACAAAATTATTTTAGATTGTTATCTCTTACAAAATGCCACTGTACAGTTGTGTTGAGAGGTTTCCAGAAAAATTTTATTTCTGCTCTTGTCAAATTGGAAAGCCTAGAAACCTCAGAGCACATGTATTTCCTAGAAACTGTGTTCCTGTGACTAAATCTTGTTTAAATGTTCAGTCAAAACTGAAGTATATGTTTTGCTTGGTAGGATCTGTATTTAAACATTTATAAAGGGCAAATTTAAAGTAGTAAAAGCTTTTTGTTTATGTGGGGTTATTATATCAATCCCTACCAGGTTACACCACTGGTAGCAGTTCACATAAAATGTCCTGTGTACCAAATGAGGAGATAAAGATTCAGGGCTATCGTGAGAACATTTCTTCCATCTTTCAGGGCTCAGTGTTTATCATACAGGTTTTATGCAAATTAATTCATGCTGATTCCAAAGGAGAATTTTCCATATCAAATGACTGTCATGATGATAAACCTTTTCATGGATTGATTTTGCAGCATTAGAAAAATGGGTAGTGTTAGAAAATTTCTAAGACATGCAAGCTGACAGCAGAGTCCAGGGCCACACAGAAATATGGGTAGAAGCTATCTCTCTTCCATGTCCTGGTATGGGAATGGTGAAGCAAATGGAAAACAAGCAATAAAAAAATAGGAAGATTTGAATATGAATAAATAATCTGTTGATTCATCTGGGATTCACAAGTTACTGCTTTTGACAAAGAGTTTCAGAGTAACAGTTGGTCTTTCCTAGGGGGTGAAAATACATTTCTTTTATTTGGGGACAGGAGTATGAATCAAGGGATGTGGTTGTTATTCCTGTTTTTCTCAAACTTGATCTGTAGCCAGATTAGTCAAAACAATGTAGAGTGGTGTCAAGATAACCAAGCTGGTTTATTTCTTGTTACCATAGTTATATTAGCATGTTGCCACAAAGCAGTTTGTAGTAGCCTGCTCTGCATGTAGTCAAGTCAAGATTATTTTAACTTTAGTCCAAGACATGAATAAACACATGCACCTGCTAGCTAGTCTTTATATGATTCATAAAGGTATGTTTCTGTGTATTTTAATATAAAGATGTATTGCTTTTTCTTTGGTTTTTTTTTTCCTGTGGGGAGTGAAGTTGGTTTTACAAAGACCAAGGTTAGACTGGCAGATATGATGGCAAATTTGGATCTAGCACAGGCACAGCTTGAGTTATTGGCACTGTTGTGGAAAAAGAAAGGTTATTTAGGATACAGAGCAATGCCGCGAGCCCTTGACATTTGAACATTTTTCTAGTGAGTTTTGCCCTTTTCATTCTACATTCTGCAGCTGTAACTGATGTAAAGTCATGAGACTTTTCATGTGGGAAAAAAACGGCAAGACGAGTTTCTTCATCATTACAGCAGTTAAGAAAAATATTATTTCTTTGAAATTTTAGTTGAAATCCAAAGAGATTTTTGGCTGGGAACAGTTCTCGTTATAAGTTTTATCTAAATGAGAAAGAATCTTCTAAGACAATATGACTTTCATGCCTAAGACAATATGACTTTCATGCCATAATATACTTTCTCACACAGTTTTAGAAGTTGGCTTTTCTTTTGCCCTCCTTTTATCTGCCTGATAGCAGCTCACCTGTTTAATCCCTAAATATCATAATAAATACTCATATCTATTTTCTTTGCTGTTGGTTGTAAAGAAATACCTTGCAAGGCCACACTTGCATTTATCTGTTCAGTTTGCAATTTTTCATCACACTCCATGATCAAGTTTGTTTATTATTCATACTGGCACACTGATGCTCTTGTTTTTGCCAGTGATTTTGTTCTTGAAGTACAAGTTTGCCAAGTCCCCTAAATTTTCTCTCCCTTTGAAAAAAAATATTACATAAATCTCAGAATCCTTGAGGGCTCAGTTCAGATATGATCTAGAAGAAGACGAGCCTGATGGAACGTGCGGACTGTGTCTTTCCTGCACAGAAGCAGTGGTTTTGGCAGATGAGGTTACACTTTAGCAGGTAGCTGAGATGACAGTTCTCTAACCTGAGTACCAATTGCAGTGGACAGGTCACCTGCCTGGGCCAGAGTATGAGTTGTGTGGGCAAAAATATCTGTGCTCTTCCCACTGGGGCTGGTATAGAGGAAGTGCTGAAATCCCTCAACTGTTCTACCACCACTGTCTCTGGGATGACGCACCTGTCTTCTAGAGTATGGGTGTAGAGTACTTGTTAGGAACGTAACAGAACCTACTCTTAAAACTTCTTCATGAATTTTATCTTGTTTCTTTTACTTGAATTCATTTGCTGCTTAAAATGCTTGACACCCATAATGCAGTCTTGATTTATGTGTCTTATATACGCATGGTAATAGCATTCAGATAAGTTATGAACTGGGAACTATGCATTTGAAATTAGATCCTTATCCTTAAAGACTTTTTGATTCTGAAGTATTTGAAATAAATTAAATTATGAATTAAATTTTAAATTATAAATGTGATTTTTTTACTTAGCTCAAAACCCATTATATTTAGGTAAAGGTCTCTGTCAAAGTATACACATAACATTTATTACAATCACTCAAAATTCTTATCCCAAATGAAAGTTGATTCCTTTAGATTTCTGTGAATCATTACTATTTTTATTTATAGTCTTTTAAGAATATTAAGTTTTCTTTCAGATGAGTGGCGTAGTTGAATTAGTCTCCAGAAAATCAATGCAGGCAACAAAAATCAATCCTTTCCCTTTGATTGAGTCTTTCAAGGATTCTACTGTGCAGCCTGCTTTCATTCACGAGCATTACTGCAAAGCTTCAAGCTACTGTAGTCTTCTCCATAGCTTCTTAATAACTTTTTTCTAAGTAATGTTTCTCATGTGTTGAAAACTTATCAGCTTTCTTCTCAAAACTAAGACAACAGGCATTTTTTTTTATTCACACATGAGTAGCCAGACTTTGCCAATGTCAAGAACCTGCCTGAAATAAATTAATGAGAACTTTC
>NW_008238358.1:4118887-4127146 GCF_000691975.1 Corvus brachyrhynchos
TGGTGAGGTATGAGGTGAGGACTTTAAGGTCTGTGTAGACACTGAGTTTTCTGGAGAAGCTGTGGCAGAGTGTGGTGAGTTGAGCCCATAATTCTAGTGTCTTATGCTCATTTAGAGAGAGCTCTCTAGCCCCTCAATAATTGTGGAAGAAGCTCAACCAGGTAAAAAGAAAAGGAAACCTTCATGTTTTGTGTGACTACTTGGATCCACCTGCTGTAATATGCTTGCAGTATTGATTTAAGACTTATTTAATGATCCCTTCTTCAGCCATTCAGATCTGGCATTTCAGATGCCAGATGCCAAAATGAAAAAAAAGTCATTTTGACAGGAAAATTGTTGAAAATAAGAATTGAAAATATCCCAGATTATTAGATTAATTTAAAAAATCTTATAAGTATATATTTTCAGGTAGCTCTACAGAAAATATGATTTAGATCTGGTTACTTTTCATGAGCAGGCCTGTATCATACAGAAACTTACAACATAACCCACTGTTGATTCATAGGTAAAATTTATCAAATATTTGATTTACTTGAGACACCAGTGCTATTTTCAATAGCAAGAGTTATGTAAAAGAGAGAATTTTTGAGGTACTGTTTCAATAATACCAAATTCTTTTTCTACAGTTAATTTTTGCTAACCATTAATAATTGTGAATGGTTCTTCTGTTTCTACTAATGTGCATGTAAGACATGCTGGACTTTCAATTAACGTTGACTGTATTCTTTTCTTCCCTTGCCCTGCATTTTGATAGTTTCAAAGACAGCATGGAAAAATCATCTTATTCTGACTGGCTAATAAATAACAGCATTGCTGAACTCGTCGCTTCCACAGGTCTCCCAGTGAACATCAGTGATGCCTATCAGGATCCTCGCTTTGATGCTGAGGTGAGAGATTTTTACAAATGTAATTATTTATTACTTTTGGGCACTGCAACTAATATCAAAATTTTATTGTTATATCCAAGTGGCTGTGAAACGTGAATATTTATTTTGAATTATCTTTTCCCTCTAGTAAGTTGTCCTTCTGGTCGTCTGTTGTTGATATGGCTTTATACAGTAAACACAGATCACTGAATTAGTGTATGACTTTAAGCAGTTACTTTGCCCATGATTCTTTTTTTTTTTCCTATTTATAAGTGATAACTTCCTCTACCAATTGCCTTGATATTTATGCAAAGTGATTTTTATTGCTGAAAATTTGTTGGTGTTCAGTGTTAGCAGCACCAGTGTTGTTAGCTGTTGGGGTGACTGGGGCTGTACACACACGGAGTGTAAACAGAGCTGGTATCCAGAGAGACAAATGTTGTTTGTGATCTAATTTAGCCAACCAACCATTTAATTTGCTCAAATACACACTGGATTGGGTGATTTTTCAAGATACATATTACTCCCAATGTAAGTTGTTTGTGTATCTTAAGGTATTCATTCCAGCCTCAGTTAGAAAGCTGTAGCTGCAGATAAAAATGTAAGTATACTTAACATCTAAATAAATGGTAGAGGCATATAGAAGGACAAAATCTTCACTGAATTCTAATCCAGCATTACTATGGAGGACTTGGCCAGCAGTTGGGCAGCACATTAATCAGAGGACAGCCTTGGTCAGAAAGCTTCCTAAAATATATTCACTACAGTAAGTGTGCTTGGAAGTGTTTCATGCTGAGAGTTTGCTTGGTTCCAGTTTTATTCCATGTGTCATTAAAGGGATTATCTCTCACACCAGCAGAAATTTTCGAAACAAGAAAAATAAAAGGGGCCCGCTGTAAAAGTATAAAAGAAAACTGCATTGATGCTAATCTGTTCGGAATTGCAAGCAGTACAGATAATGCCTGGGGTGTTTAGATATGCTAACATAAAGCATGCCAGTCCTTGATGTTTGCAATTGTACTTGTATTATATAATGTCCTGAATAATTCAGCTGTCTCTTCTTTGTTTCCCAGTTAGTCCTTTAGAAGTTGGAGGCACTGCCCAATTTAGATAGTGAAAAAGAAAATGGTACAAAGGGCAATAATTATTTTCTTTTGATGGGTTTCTATGAAAATTTAATTCTTAAATTCAGATTTTCTAGTCAGTTGTTTTTTCAGTCAAGAGTAGTAAGAGGAACATAGTATCCCTTATTACTTAGATAGAATCAAACATACATTTGTAGTTATGAACAGATATTCTGTTCTCTGCTTCCATTGAAAATCATCTCTTACTTTCTTCTCAGAACACTACTTCTCATTTGGAAATGTTAATGCTCAATTTTCAACTCATTCACCAAGAATTTAATGCGAAAGTATTTTGCAGTTCATTTTAAGACATACGTCTGAATCAGTTATTCCCCCACTCCCCTGGATTTTAGGTGGCACTCCACACTGATTTCAGTGATGAGTTCTGAGTATGTATAAATAGGCAATAATCTAATTAAAACCTCAGTTACATCTTTTGCTAGCTGGGAGATCACAGTGATGCCATCCTGCTTCCCATATATGAATTATTGCTGGTCTTTTAGTTTTCTTCTATTACAGACTGCCTCTAGCAGTGGCAGTTTTAGTAAGAGAACATCTGATCTTCTGTGAGTGGACTCATACCACTCTCTTATTCTAATCTCTTCTGAGAAAATGTTTTCTTTTCATCAGATTTTTCAGCAGTGACACTAAAGAATAAAGCTTATTAGCTGTAGAAAAGAGAGAATCAGTTGACGCTTAAATTGTGAAGTTGTATACTATATTAGATAGAAAACAATAAACGAGGCAGTAAATTATCATCAGAACAAAGCTATCTCAAATCTAGGGTTTGGCTCCATCCTTCCATTTCTTACTAAATTGCACTTCTGCACAATTCCCTACTTACTCTCACCTTCCTTCTGAAAATGTGTATTTCCTGTAAGCCTCCTTTTAGAACTGCCTTGGTAAGTCCAATTTCAGTTTGACAATTGGGAAGAGTATTTCTAAGGCAAACTTGTTCAGTGAAAGTTATCTCTACTAATCTGCCAGTGTAAGTAATCCAGAATTTGTCTGGACATTGCCTTAATTGTAATTTGTCTTTAGTGCCAAATCAGAGTCAAATAGTATAAGCTTTATGTGGCAAAGAAGCCAATGTTTGTATTTTCTTTGGCAATTTTCCTTATGCCATAATCCTTATGGCTTTTGGTCACTGTGAATGAAGTTTCAGCAAAATTGTTTCTGAGAGCTGATTCATATGAAATGACATTTATAAATGTAAACTTACTCCTTGACATTTCTATTACTATGACTTATAAGGCTGCAAATAGCACCACTAATGGAAGCTCTCATTTCTACATTTTAGGCTGACCAAATTTCTGGCTTTCACATAAGATCTGTTCTATGTGTTCCTATATGGAACAGCACCCACCAAATAATTGGTAAGACTTTCCTCATGGCTGCATAAATTTTGTGCTAATGTAAATTTAGTTCTGTCTTTTTAATTCTATGTTCCTTTTTCTTCTTTTTCCCAGCTGAATATTGTTAAGAAGTTACGGTACCTAGGATGCATGCTAAGTATCCAAGAAGGGATGTTTTGACTTGGATACTGTATGGACTTTTCAGCTTTCCAGTTGTGTCATTGTTAAGTTTTATATTGTGTTGAACTTTAATGAGATGAAAACAGAAATTTTAACCGTATTAGTGAAAAATGTTTTATATGCATTCAAGTTTTTCTTGGGTCTCCCTCTTTAGTACATGGGCAACTGTTTCTGCAGTCAAGCAAAGTGGTCATTTTCCTCTGATGATAAATTATAGACACAGTGGGGGAAGACTTGCTGGAGGGGCTGTAGCGGCGGTTGGAGTTGCCTGTTGCAGTGGTGGTTGCTGGATTAGGATGTGACAGAGTTCTATGGGATCTTTGATAGGATGCTTTGCAGCTTGCTACCCCAGGAATTGGCCCTGTATTACCTGCTTTTGGCACATAAAGGAGCATTTGGAAATAACAGTGCCAGATTCCTCTGCTAACTTTCCACAGAACTGACGTCAAAGCAATAGCAATTTATACTGTCAGGATAAGAGTTAGATCCCTGTGCCTTGTGGCTGTCAGGGAGAGCTGAGATCAGTAGTGCATTGCTGAAGGCACTGGTGTTATGCAGGATCTTTGAGCTTCTTTAGCAGAGATGATGTGGGAATTGAGTCTTTTAAAAATACATCTTGTTGTTTGTTGTGAAGTGCGCATTATCTTCAAGAAGCAGAAATAATCTGAACTGTTGACAGCTGATTACTCTTACAGTGTTTTTCTAAGGGCTTATTGTAGCTAAATGAAATAGAAATGTTTGTTGCAGTAGCAAGCAGTATTAGTTCATAAAATGCATTTTTTCATTGGTTCAGTCAATTAATGAGCCAGCCATGAGTGAAAAAGGGTTTATATACCCAGATGATGCTGAACCAACTAAGAGTTTAGGAATGAAGGTACTGATTCAGCAAGTTATATTGGTAACTCCAAATTTTTAGGACAACTTATATGATTGCTGTTAGCAAAGTGATCAAGTTCTTTCTCGAATAGATCTTTAACCTTTTGTGAAGAGCATTGTGACTAACTTTTAGATTTGCAGTATTATACTTAGAGAGGAAGGAATAACAGCTGAAAGTACTGGTATCAAAACAATCAAACTATTGCACGTCTGTCTGTTTAGTGATTTTCAGAATAAATATTTGCATTTTCCTTTTCAGTTTGAAATACACACATTTTATCAATGAATAAAGCATTCTGCATTGTGAATTAATGAATGAAGATTATAATTCATATTAACTCTTTCTAAAGGGGTAGCTCAAGTGTTGAACAGGCTTGATGGGAAATCCTTTGACGATGCTGACCAGCGACTGTTTGAAGTAAGAGGCATTCAGTTCAGCATTAACATACTTTTTCAGTAGGATTTGGTATTTGTGAGTAATCTGCTTCAGTCCACTTCAGTCCACTCCAGGGAGGGGGCGAGAATATCTTGTCCATATTGGTGGTTTGACATTAATTCTCAGAAATCCTCACTTAGAAGGTGGCATCCTAATTAAAACAAGTTTCTGGCCTCTAATGTCTCATCTGGAGGCCAGTGACTCACCTGCATTCCTAAGATAACCTGTTTAAACATGATTATTCCTAATATTTCCATGCAATTTCTTTTAATTATTAAGCCAGTATTCATCTTAGTGCTTGTATTATGATTGATTCATATTTGACTTTCTTTTTTCTCTTTTAAATTTTAGGCTTTTGTTATTTTTTGTGGCCTGGGTATCAACAACACAATTATGTATGACCAAGTGAAGAAATCCTGGGCAAAACAGTCTGTGGCTCTTGACGTACGTGTACATTTTCATGAAACCTTTCCTTTCTCCTAAGTGTCACATGTAAAAGAGCCCACTATATTAAAAAAACCTACAATTAATTTAAACTTCTCCAACCAGATTCAACAATATAGCACTGCCATCTGTTATGTATCTGGAGATTTTAAACATTATCATATTAAAGATAATCTCAGTGAGAAAAAAGCCTGGAGTTTTGAGGGTAGCTTTATAAATTTACATTATTCCTACTACAGTAATAATTATGAGCGGTTTGAATGAAATTTCAGATCTTTCAAAAAGCATTATGCAAGACTGATTAATCTTAAAACATTGCTCTGATGAAAAGGGTAACATCACTAAGATATTGGTATTGTTTTAAATTTCACGTGTGATAAGAGAAGAAAATGATCTAGTTATCCCTGATGTGTGCACCTTTCACCTGTGTAACTCCTTTGAGTTTATCCAGTACTCACCATTACAATAAGGACCACAAAAATAACATTGGCCTGAACAAGATATGAAATTCTTTCCATTAAAACAAAAATCAAACCCAACTGTATTGCTATAAAGGAGCTTTTTTTTTTTCTTTGCATTAGGGTTGGAGATGTTAATCTGCATAGTGGGGTTCTGTCCTGTGATGCACACAGGCATATTAAGGCTTTCCAAAGTCGGTAAGACAGTTGGTGTTAGAAATTCTAAGCACAAGCAGATTTCTTTTATTATTTGTATATATCCATTTAGGAGGAAAAGTTAAAAGCTTACCTTTTCAGGCCTCCTGCAAGATCCCTTATACTTTACATGTCGTAGCCATGAATAAGTGCAAGTTCCTCGTATGTCTGAGATATTTGTGCAATGTGACACCTTAGAATGAATGCTCCTGCTGGCAAGAAAAACAAGCAGTGCTGGATGTCACACACAGATACACATGGATGAAACTTAATATAGAAGTTTATTTGCTACTGAAATAAAAGAAAATTGAGAATTTTTTGTTTAAAATACAGCTTCTTTCTTTGATCTAAAAAAAGACTAATAACCATATATTACATGTAGAGTATAGATTTGAGAAATAGTCACTATTCTTCAATGAAGAGTAATTATTTCTATAAATGGGCAACAGCTCTTGATAATATTTGCATAAAGTGATGGAAAATGCAGGAGTAAAGTACTGATCAGTAGAATGGCATAAGATGAAGGACTGTGGATTCATTTTTCACTAATAGATTACTTCATTGGTATTATATATTTAGCTATAATGGCAATGAAAGGCACTTGAAAATTACATTGATATCAGATGTTAAATAAATCACCTTTTTATATATCATAATAAGATTCTTATCCAGATATACTGATACAGGTTTTCATATAGTATTCTGATAAGATTGACTAATAAATAGAAGAGAAAAACATAAATAAATTATAGGAAAGGTTCAAAGCCAGGCTAAATACTTCTTTTATATTAAGGAAACAACATATCCAAATGATTAAAAGATTAGAATAACAACTACTAAGGAAGACTGTAAAAATCTAGAGGGATATATTGAACACAGATCAAGGAGAAGCTTGATGAGAATTTTGGTACTAAGTGTCATCTGTCATAGCAGAGGGTGTAGTTTGACTAATCTTACCAATTTCTGAGAGAAGTTGCAATATGGTTGGACAGAAAAATAGATACTATTCGAGAAAGGACGTGATGTTATAATTATACAAAGTAAAATGGGGTACAGAATAAATGAGTTTATGTTTGTTATTTATTCTTTTATAGTGCAGGAATGAATTTCTGTAAAAGGTGGCATCTCCAAAACTGATAAGAGTAAATATATCTTGGGACTTACTGCCACAAGGTGTTGCAAGTCAAAGCCATATGAGATACAGTTTAGGTATTTGTATGAATAACAGAGACATTCATAGATGAAAATTATTTCAAAATGAGAAGCATGTATGAAAGCTCACAGCGCATCAGCAGGTTGGGTGTTGCAGTGTGGGGAGGAGGACCTGTCCTTGCTGGGAGTGCTCTGGCTCTGGGAGCTCCCTCATGGACCAGCAGCTTGTCCCATACACAGAGATCGCGGTGGGTCCAGAACACAGGATGGCTCTTGCACCTTCTGCAGTGCTTGTTCAATGTTTGTATCATCCCATAAGGATAGAACGTACTACATATAAATGGATGCATACTAGTAGGTAATAAGAGCACGTGTACAGTACTTTGTGCATTTTATTTGATGCTGCCATCTCCAGAATGGTATTGAAGAGAATGTCAGACATAGCACCTAGAGGTGCTGATATTTGGATGCAGTGATGTGCCACTAGTATAGGCATTAAGCTTTTCAGTATAGCAGAAGGCATTATTAAAAGTCTGTAAATCTACTGTTATTTTTACATTAAATTCTTTCTCTTTTGATTGTAGAACTCCAGGAGAATAATGTAGGAATCCTTATAATATTAAATTACTTACTGTCCGTTATTCCCTATAAAATTCCCTGCAATATAAATGCCAAATGTCTGCCTGATAACCTGCAATTAGCTATTATGTGCTGTCAATCAGAACTGAATTATCACATAAATGCTAATTAAATTGGCTGTAAACATAATTGATTAGACTGCAGTACAGCACCCTGATATTTCTACTCGTTAAGTGTATGAAAATGTTTTTTATCTTTTGTTCTGGGGCAGGTGTTGTCTTATCATGCAACATGTTCGAAGGCAGAAGTTGATAAATTCAAGGTAAGATTTAAGTTTCTACTTATTTCTGAAAATATAACAGTAAATTAATATTAGTGTAGATTATCTGAGAGAAGTTTTACATCATAAGCGGAAAATCTTAATTAACAATGATTTATGAAGGACATATTACATGTTAGGCTGTTAAGTAGGGAAGGTGGAAGATGTCTTTCAAAGGGTCAAGAGCTGCAGTGGTGGGTACACAGCAGCAAAGTCCCATTGTGCCAGCACCAGCTACTGGCACTGCATGTCAGTGTCTGTTTGGTGGCCTCCTC
>NW_008238358.1:4127432-4174603 GCF_000691975.1 Corvus brachyrhynchos
AGCAGGAACCATCACAGGGAAGTCATACCATGTAGGAGATGAGGGAGAGACTAGGGAAAAAGAGAGGAACTTGAGACTTTCCATGCTTATAGCGTGGAAGCTGCCCTGTGCTTACTAAAAAAGCAAAACATTCTCTATCCCGATTGTGCATAGGGTCAGAAGGCTGGATGGAAAGATGAGGAATCTTCTAACTCCTCTAAGAACCCTGGGCAGAATGTGGAAGTGATGTGTTCTGAGTGTAGCATTGCTAGGGACCAATAATTACATGTTTTCACTGAATCCTGCCTTTCCATGGGCTAGAGAGTGGGGGGAACAGTGACCTTGATCTTTAATCACTGCCAGCAATCCAGAGCTGCTTTTGTGATAGACTGTCTTTTCCTGCTTGAGGAGGCACTTGGGAAACTTGGTGATGCTTCCCTTGGCTATGAGGAGGCAATGCTGGTAGAGGGCTCCTCAAAGCTGCTTGGGAGGCTCTCATGGTGGGTATCACTGTTGGTCTCCTGGACACAAAGTGCACCAGAGACTGTAGTGAAGTCTGGGAAGGAGATCTGGACTGTTGTGACCCCACGCTGCTGTCATTCCCTGCTCTGGAACCCTGGCATCTGTCTGGCTGCAAAATAGCTCTTGGGTGGTAATTCTTACTCTTGAAAACATGGCTGGCATAGAGCTGATACTGATGAGTTATCTGGGCTGAGGAAGGGCAGCTCTTGCTCGTTAATTAGTTTGAAGATTATTGCCCAAATGGTGGCTGTGCCTTAAGACTCTGTATCGATACCTGATGATAAGGGTATAATATTCTACCTTCATTGTAGTTACTGGTACGGTTACCCAAACTTGTGTGTGCTGAAGATGAGATTACTGAAGTCTTGCTTGAAGATCATTCCAACACTACAGGAAATACTTTTGTGTGTGCAAAAAGTTGTATTCAGTGTTTGGCAAAAGGAGCTAAACACTGTGTTGAGAGAGAGGAAAGAAAGGGATAAAGATTCATCAATTTCCTATTTTATTTTTGTATTTCCATTTACCTTAGAATAAGCACCTGTAATACAGTTTCTATGAATCTCAGGATTCCACCAGTATCTTTGTATGTACAAGAGGGCCATTCTTGATTGCTGTCAGCCACTGCAAGACAACTCTCTTTCACAGTCTGTGCAGTTGAAATAACAGCCTGCTATGTTACCCTTTGGACTCAGATGCTTGTGTGATGAGAAGCTATTCTACTTGTTTTCCCAGGTGACTTCATTAATAGATAGACCAGTCTCCAAGAAATGTCTTTTTATGATCTGTTTACCTTGAAGGCATGCAACTATCCATTTAATGGTTAATAATAAGGTAAAAGGAAATGAAAAGCATTTATTCATTAGTAACGCCAAAAGATACATTTCCAATGAAGAACATAGATGAGAAAAAAAGGAATATAACCAAGCTATGCTTAAAGTAATTTAAGCTATTTTTTCAGAAAATTTTTCCCTTGCCTATATCCAGTTTTCTCATTTTCAGTTCCTGACAAAATGAGTCTCAAGTAGTCTTTGTTAATGCCTTTACACCACTGGATGTAAACAAAACAGAAGAACAAAATCCCAGAGACAACCAGCATGTCCTGTGGGCCTGTGACACAGAGCTCATCCCCAGAGAGGGCCATCCATCTGTGGGATGAAATTACTCCCATCTCCCTGCTTGCAGCCGGTCTCCCTGCTGAGGTCTCCCAAGGCATCCTACCCTGAAATCACTGTTCTTTTCTCTGTTCATTATATTGTTATATTTTGTGTAAGCCCTTTGTTATATTAGGGTCATCTTCTAGACTTGACTGGCTAATAAACCATCCCTCCCTCTGGGGGTGTTTGAGGCTAGAACTGTCCCCTCTCTCTGTGGTGATTTATTGGCAGAAGTCAGAGCACACGTCTGTTACGATTTACCTGATGTCCTGGTTCAGTCAGAGCAGACACACACACGATAGGAACATCTAAATGAGAGTAATGCCAGGAGCTCACTATTGGCTCCTGACTGACACAGCACCTAGCAGTAATTAATGATTTGGAGTGACAATGCATTTGAGTTGGCAACTTCTCAACATATTACCTCAAATATATTGTAACCGGACCCCAGAAGCTTGGAAATAATTACATACTCTTGTAGTACAAGTTTTTTCTTTCCCTCTTTATAATCTTATTTTTTATAGTCTTCATAAACTGTTTCTCCATTAAGTTTTATTTGGTTAGGATCTCAAGAATATGCTGATAAAAAGTGAAAAATTGCAAGTCTACTTGAAGTTTATTTTTCCTCTGGTTTTTACCAGTGAATTATCTTATTGCATTATAGAAAGCCTAGGCAGACTAGTAAAAGTTGATTTTTTTTACTTGAAATTTCATCAATAATTTCTTACTGTTAGTGGATGAATTCACAAACATACAAATTAACAAATATACCTGCTATCTTTTAAAGAATTAAGCATAATCACTGTGACCAGGTTCTGTAAGATAAATGACATTTATTTCTGTTTCTTATAATCCCATCTAAGAATTAATGAAGAAAACCCCACCTTAATAAGAAACCCTTAAGGAATTAAATACCTTTTTCCAGATGTTTATCTGGGAAAAAGTGCAAAGCACTATTGCTGGTGGAGCTGGAAAAATACAGAGGGAAGTTCACAGTATGGAACAATGAAACGTGAGTATGTGAAAATTGACCATGTCATACAATTGGCTACTAAATATTTTTAGATTTTTTGGGTTTTAATTTTTAGGTTTAGATTATGATGGCTTCCAAAAAAAAATTATATTTATTATACTGTTAAATTCACACAACTGCATAATATTTTTTAGGTTTTCTGATATGTGCCACATTACTATGCTAAGTAGATTTCTGATACCATTCCTCCAGATACAGGAAGAAAAACTAAACTTTGCTTTTCATGGGCATTTGCAAGTAAAACAAAAAACCCCATCACCTTGAGTGCAAATTTTTCTGACAATGTCTGGAGTCTTCAGCCTGATTTATCACAATGCTTCTCCTCCCTTGCATCTACATAATTATGTTAAATTCAAACTGAATTTTGGCAGGATAAGCTTAAAGTAATGCACCGTTGAATCATCCCCATATCAATATTAATTTTATTTTCAAAAAGTTAGAAAAAGCTATTATTTTAGAAACTGTGGCAACTCAGTTCTCCCTTGTATTTTAGACTTGAAAGACTATTCTGTCATTTCTGTTGTGTACTAGTGCTAGTGCTTAGCTATAAGCATTTGTGTCACTGGAATAGATAAGGCACTTGAAGTCTGATTAATCTAAGATTGAAGCTATCCTATAGGATAGTCCTGTAGTGCCGTGTTTCTTCTTACTGAAATTCCAGTTCTGCGAGCCTAAATATAGTTATGTGTTAGACAGATATAGATACATGAGTAAATAATGCAGAATTGTGTCCAGGACTGGATATTTATAGCAAGAGTTACTGATTTATGAGACAGTAATGATTAAGTCCTGTGTCTTAGCAAGCAGCTCAACAAACACACATCACCTTTAAATTTAACCAATGTAGTTTCCAAAAAGAATATGTAACCACTGTCCTATTATGGGCAGTGTACAAGAAGCTATTTTTAAGAAGCAAGCCTAATTGCACAGCTGTCAATGGTATAAGCCAGATCAATATTTAATGACTATGATGCATTATTTATAGCCCTGTGAGAGATTCCCTTTTTTAGGTCAAACAGCACACAGGAGAGATACACAATGGAAAATAATGTATCACCTGATTTACAGAATCTTCAATTCAAAATGTAGCATGAATAACAATTTCTGCCTTTCTCAATTTTGCAGCCTGAAGTGTGGCTATTTAAGATCTACCTTCACATAGGGAGGCTTTTGTGTCTTTCTTAAAAACACTAATTTAACTACAGAATGATGGAAAGAGTTGAACTAAACAAGAAATAACTTTTAAGACTGCTACTGTATATGACAATGTAAAGAGTTGAATCCATGAAAGAGGATGGATCTATGTGAATTTGATACTTGGAGTGAGTTACGCATGATTTACCATTTGTTATTCACGCCTTATGCACCCTTAAATGTGTAACAATGGGCAGCACAACGAAAAAAAATGAAATTTTTGTACTGATTTTATCTTCAATCTCTGAAGCAATAGGGAAGGCATTCCTTGGCTATGTTATTGTCATCTTTCAATTTAGAACTAATTTAATTACTTTTATAAGCTTGTAATTAAATAATTTTTAGTAGTTTATAGTAATTAATTCATAGTCTTCCTCAGTAATTAAATTTCAGAAAGGTAATGTGGCCTTTGTCTTGTACCATTTATGAAATATTGCCATAGAATATGGGGGGTTTATGCACTGCTGCTGTTCTGTTGCACTGCTGTGTCAATCTGTTTGGTAACCTGTGTTTACCAAACCCACAAGCACATAGTCACACTGCAGCGTCAGCACTGCAACCCGCGGGCCCGGCCATGTGTGTGGGGAAACACGGAGCTCTTCACATGCTGCAGGATTTTCCAGATTGGCCTCCAAGGCTGCTCACACACGCTTCCCTTTGGCTGGCACTGAGCTTTTCCCTAGTGCTATTCCAGCTGCTTAGGTTCTGCTGAAAATAGCAACAATAGGAAAAAAACCAAAGAAAACTTCAGGGTAACCAGAGCGTTGAAATTGAATTGTGCTCCCTTTTTCCTTTTTGAGAAAGGTACAGGATCACAAGATGTAAAACACAGTTTATTTCTCTACTTTTCCACATCCACTGCCCACATAAGACAAGACCTAAAGCACCGTGTTAAGAGTTTCGTAATTCATGAAACCAAGGTCTTTATTTATTACGTTATTTTGTACACTTTGACATGTGCCCATGTCTTCAGTTGTCGTGGAAATAAGAAGTCAAGAACACATTGCATACACTGAAAATAATGATAAAATACTGAGTGTTTATACTAGTTTCTGAAATGTGAGGCTGTCATCTGACTTCCAGCAAGTGCTCTGCAGTTCAATTTTTTTCCAGTTTCAGTGAAAAGGGAATGGGAAAAAGGAAAGATTGTTCACGGTATTTTCTCATAAAATGTCTGGATTTAGGGACATCAGATGAAATTAGGGTGGAGATTTTAATCTGATTAAAAATGTCTCTTCAGCAAACTAGTAGTTAAACTATATGACCTCTCACTGTAGATGTTAATGAGTTAAAATGATGAATTAGCAGAAGGAAAAGGCAGAGACTGATGTTCTCTGGGTCAGGGAATCTCCAAGGCACAGCTCACCAAAGCAGAAAGGAGTGCACCGGGGGGGTATGTTTTTTCAGTTCAAATAATATTCCCTGAGGGTTTTTGCTTATTTTCTTCCATGAGGTGTTTTATCAGAAATAAAGTCAGATTAATTTTATGTGTCAGAGACATGAGAAGCACCTTTCACGCATTACTTCTGGAGCTGTCCTGCTAGACTGGTGCCGTACTACAGTGCCTACCCTAATTCAAGGAATAGTTAATAGAGAAAGCTAGTGGGAATTCTGAATTTGGTTTCAAAAATTTAAACGTTCAGTTTTATTGAAATTTCAGCATAGGTAATCAAGATGAGATTAAACTGCTGCAAAAGGTTGCTGAAAAGATTCCTCTTGTGTTTCTAAAACGGCCACATTTATTATTTCAGGTGAAAACATAGAGCTCCCAGAGTAAAATGTTCCCTTCCCTCTGGGGCAATGGAATATGAATTTTCCAAGATGTTGTGGAGGTAAGGTTTACAAGGAGTATTTTAGCCTGGTGAGGCTCAAGCACTGAGCTGCCATCCTGTGTCCAGCCAGCCCTGCCTGTTGACTCTGGAGGAGTTCAAGGGAGGCTGTAGTGGTTGTGAGGATACTTCCACCCTCTAAATGTCTGCAGTCTAACTGGGCAAGTTCCTTGTCCTTGTGTTGCCAAATTATCTGAGCAGGGCAGGGCACTGCTTCATGTTTTGGTTTCCCATTTGCAAAGAGGGGACAGAAATATTAAAACATCTGTGAAAGGTTTCAACAATTCTACTTTTGGACTGCAACACATTTGTGTGATGCAACTGTATTGCATTTGCATGATAAGCTTGCACAAAACCAGTTTATTTTCTGGTGTAGGAGATAAGTAAATCCTGGTTTAAAATAAATCTTTCTTTTGAGGAAAAACTGTATATGATTGAGAGAGTTAAGGCAAAAGAAAGAAGCCTGTGCCTGGAATCTAGCTGAAGCCCACAATTTAATCACATAATCATACCCAGACAACTTTTTCTGTTAATTTATGAGTTTAGCCAAGTCATTAAAATAATTTTTAAAAGATATAGGCTTCTTTCAGCAAGGAATAGATTCTGGATCGCTTCAGGGCAAGGGCATCACAGAACTCAGTAAGGAACTTCTCTAGAATTTTTTTAATATGCAAAGGCAAAATATATTTATTCCTATATCTTTATGCTATGCAGAATAATCTTTGGATACATTTACACTGTGGGTTAAAAAGAAGGGATCTTCAGCGTTATGATTAAAAAGAAGAAGTGAAAAATCAACATTTATATTCTAACTGCAGAGTAAAGACACACAGTAACTAGAAATATTAAATAATAAATGACTAGTTCTGAGATCAACTACTTCATAGTTAGACCACAGCTTAAATCTCCTCATTAAATACTTTAAAAAGTAATAAACTTCAACCAATGAAAATAACAAAATTAAAATATGTGCCTGATCAAAACAGTCTTTGTACTAGTTACTTTAAAAAGCTGCCTTCTCTAAAGCTGAAATAGACTTCAATTGATCTAGATATTTCTAATTATTTCTGCTATACTCTAATATTTACAGTACTAAAAAAAACCATTCCATGTAGTTGAAAATATCACTGACTTACTGCCTTTAATAGTGGCTGGTTTTCAGTTTCTTAGTAATTATGCACAGTAATACAGTGACACTTAAACAACAGACATTTTCAGCAGAGAAGTAATAAAACACTTAGGATTATTGAGTTGTCCATACTAAAAAAAGCATGCTGCTACTTTGCTGTTCCCAGATACTGGATTTTTGTTATTCACATGGGAAATTTTGTGTTTCTTGCATCTGTTTCCATATGCAAAACTACAATTGGTCCAGGTCTTGAGAATGCTTAGAAAAACAAGTTAGAAAAAGCAATTGTTGGAACACAGTATTGCTTCCAAGTGAAGGTGGCATAATTTAGTACCCAACAGACCTGTTGTCTGTTCTTCCATCTGATCAGTCACCATACTCCGTAAGAATCCCTTGTCAGATGGAAAACATCAAGGAATAAACACAGTTCAACATTGCTACCCTAGGTAGCCAGCAACCATGCAAAAAGTCATAAGGCATGGAATATATTTACATTGCCATCCAAGCCAGAGGGATATCTGATGAATGATTTAAAAAGGAAAAAACAACACTTGCCAAATAATAAAGTAGTGTACTTCAGTCAGTGACAGACTTTGGAATTTCTGTTAGGAAAGATTTTCAGACAGGAAGAAAAATTTATCTAGCAAAGACTCCTGCACTGAAAGTGGGCCAGCATAATTTAAAATTTGAGGTACTTCAGTGAAAGATGGTAATGTAGGAGTTCTTCAGTGTGACTTTATCATAGTTATTTTGCCACCAACAAGGAGCAAGTTATTCCCCACACAGTTGATAAGACATCCCTTGGGCTGGCCCTGTATGTGACAGCTCACTCTTCTGAGACCTGCATTCCCAACTGCTCCAGAAAGACCATTGTAGTGTTTATTTTGTCTCATGAAAGAATTTTCAAAGAAATCTATAAAAATGGCATAATATTTCACATTTTAAATTATTCCTTATTTATCTGTGCTTGATTCCTTCTGTAGCCCCAGCAGACTGAGAATTATACCTAGGCATTTTCTTGTTGAAAAATGAAGTTGCTTTTCACCAAACTTTATTTAGATAGAAACTTTCTAGTTGGCATTGATATTATCAATTTTAATTTTAAAATTAAAAAACTTAGCTGTACTGGATTTAAAAACAGGATTTTTTTTTAAATTTAGCATATACCCTACAAATGAAAAAAATATTTTTCTTTATTTCTGCTTCTGTGCAGTGTGCCAGCTGCAAGCAATTGTTTGTCATAAATGTTTGCTTGTGTTGATTTTAAATTATTAATGGCAATATTTCTACAGGATTTTTGTTTGTTTGTTTTTAGTATTTTACAGCAAGAAACATAAATGTCCCCCAGAGGAAGAACGCAGTGTTCTTTAAAGGCTTTTGACATTTCCAACGAGTTGATATTAGAGGTAGAACCTTTTCATAAGTAAAACACTCAAAAGTGGAGAGTGGGAGACATGTTTTTTCTGAGATGAATCTGTTTGGCCACTGGGTGCCATCCTTGCTCCACTTTAAGGCTGGTCGCCAAGCAGCATTTCTGTTAAGCCGTAAAATCCTGAAAAGTAATGCCAGTGCAATTTCACACCACCACAATGTTTGTGTCAGTGCATGTGGTAGAATATGTTCCCAGCACAAGGCAGCGTGTCCTTCTTGCACAAGACACTGAGAGACTGAAGAGAAATATCCGTGCAGGTTCAGCCATGTTATGTCCAGTCTCATATCCAGCAATTTTTTTTTTTTTTTGCATTTCTCCATCAGGTGGTGAGAATGAGGCTGTGCTGAAAGGGCTGTTCCCACACATGAGCATGTGAGTGACCGTGCTTCTATGCAGTATTAACTTAGGCTTTGGGATTATTTGAAAGAAAAAATTCCCTGGATGCACACTTGTTTTCTAGATCAATTTGGGATGTATGTGTTATCAACCAAAACATTATCTAGCCTATATTATGTAAAAAAATATTTGTAATTGCAATCTTGTATAGGTTATTTATTACACTGTTTCATTGTCTGCTCAGGGTGGGGCCAGCTATTGATTTAGTCTGGGCAAAATCCCTGGCAGAGTAAATATACTTTCTAAAAGAGATTGTGTCAGTAGTTCTGTGGGTTTAGTCTTTCAAATTTAAACTGCAAACACTTAACGTGTATGAGAAATAGACTATAGCACCCCCCCCAGTCATAATCTGCCTGTGCATCCAACAGCCTGTTCGGTCGCTTCAGTGTAACTGGCCTACCCCTGCTTTCTCTGCTGCCACACAGCTGTGTGTGTGTTCTGTCCCTGCAACAAGCTCAGGGGCACACAAAAACCCCACCCCAAAAATAACAGAGAAATCCATTTCTATGTATGGCCTTCATAAACTCTACTGTTATCCTGATTCCAGTATCTACTTGTGCTACCTCTACTTTCCCTGAAGGAAACCTGTTGCTGTGAGGAGTGGTAAGGAAAAGTTATAAGCAGCATAATATATACATACATTCAAAACATGAATGTCAAGAAATTAGTGTTTTTGTTTGTATTGCAGCCTTTTACCTTAGAGCGGTGATACATGAAAGCAACTTTTACTTAGAGAAAATTTATAAAGCTAGTAATACGTAGGTAGTAAGTAAGGAGCTAAATAAATACAAGATTTAAGTGCCTATTATTTGGTTTTTTGTTGAAAGAATGGGATCTGCACATTTTGAGTTTTTCAGAAAGGTTGTGGTGATGAGGCTGTGACTTGTGTGTGAACCAGAGCTTGTGGGACAGTGCAGGGTGCTTAGGCTTTCTCTGCTGGGGGGCTTTGTGGATGAAGGGGGGAGTGGAGGATGTCCGTTCTGCTCTGGGGAGAGGATCTGGGCTCGGTGTTCAGCCTGCCCTGCAGAAGCCTCACATGGGATAAGCCTTGGCTTGTGATGCTGTAGTGAGATGAACCTCTGGGTTTGGGGAGAAAGCTCTTTTGGGCAGTCCTGGGTGCTCCTAGGGAGTGCTTTATGGGTTCAGAATGGGATGGCTGGATTTCTTTTAAACCTGCAATCAGAACTTGACAAAAAGTAAGGAGAAAAAGACAAAAACTTTAAAGAGAATCACTGAAATGTTCTCTGTAGGATTCCTGCAAATGTACGTTGTAAGGTTGAAGGTGTTGTCAATATTATTTATTGTCTACCTGACAGTATTCTGCTATAGCTGTCACTCTAGCAGGTCTGAAATAGGACTTTCTCCCCAGTGGAGCAGTAACCCACTCATATATTTGCATAACTTTCCCCACCAGTCACTGTACTGCCAGCCTGATTTGTCACAGCTGCTCGGAAAGAAAATTTCCGTGGCTCTCAGGAATCCCAGTGCCATTGTGCTCCTGCAGCACCACTAGGGCCCCAGGGTGACATGGGACCACTGGTTCTGCAGGTTGGCTTTGGTGCACTGAGAGCTGCTGGAGTGTGCTGGGATCAGAAAAATAGTGTGATACCAGTACATGTGCCATTGTGGCTCTGGTGGGATTTTTGAGGTTCTGGTTCTGGGTTTTTTTAGTGTCTGATCTTGGCAACCCCTTCACTTTTTTCACATGCTCTCTTCCACCGTGTGCCCAACTGAGAGTTGCAGGGCACAGTCTGGGCTGTTTGTCACCAAACATGTGAGTTCCCCCCTATGCCTTCACATCGTGTCCACCGCGACAAGAATCTGTCCCTGTTCCTTCCACCCTTAATCATGTTTTTCCTCTTCTGAGGCTTCAAGGAAGGAGCTAGAACTTTTCCTCCACTTTCTGGGTAGGAAAAGGCTACGTTGTATCCCAGTTTCCTCACCCTCCCAAATTTACAGGCATGCAGGGGGGTCAGTCCACATTACCCATTCTGCTCTTCATGGGAGTAACAAAGCTGACTTTTTGCCACCAAAACCAAGTAAAGCTTTGTGGGAAATGGCAGCCTGACACTTTTGTAGTACAGAGAAATAGTTGCCCTAGGTTTGCTGCTTGTGTTTGTTTGAAATTCTGAAACAGAGACTGAATAGACCCTTTTGTACAAACTTCTCATCTGCACTGATGGTCATAAAAACTCGACAGTTGCTAGCCTGCAGTATGTGACACACTGGTTCTTTCCTAATCACCATCAGCCAAAAGGACGTGAACACTCCCCAGCGCGCCTTGGGAGATCATTGTGTCCAATGTGCATGCCCTGTAAAACTCCAGTCCTAGGCTGCTGTGGTTATGGACTTTGGCCTTAAGAATAATAGATGCCTAGACCATTAATTGTTTTTATTTTATGTCTCTGTTCTTTTAAAATCAAAATTTCTTGTTCCTTTTATAGGCTGCCATATATTTTGTTTTTGTGTACTAGGAAACAACTTTAGCATCAAGAATTGATTTTTAGTAACATAAAATAACATATTTTGTGTCTATTGTAGTTTGTAACAACATTTTATACGTCATATTTTTATCTCTGAAATGTATTATTTCTTTTTGATGGGCCCCAATTTCAGAAAGTGATATGTTCAGATAGAATTGATTGACTGATTAGAAATATTCAAAATTTTTTCTGCTTTTTAGCTATAATTCTGGGCCTAGTTTTGGAAATAGCATGTGTAATACTGTAATGACATACCTTCCCTTGCCCTTTTAAAATGAAAATTATAAGACTTTTAAATTACAAATCCTTTCCTCAGGCACATACAGTTTTATCCCAAAAGCAGAAAGTAAATACCATGCTTTTGTCCTAAGCCCACACTGTATGATAATAATAATAATAAAAAAAAATCCTAAATGCTATATTTGGTAGTGATATATTGCTTAATGGCTACTTTTCTTGTTCTGATAGAAGAAGCAGACTAAGCTTCTTCGCGGCTTTCTTAATGCTGTGAAGTTTCTCTTTTAATTAAAAGAAATACTAGCATCATACTAAGCAGTAGTTATGTTTGGTAAATGGTCTAACCAAACACAACTTTTTGAAACAAGTCTAAATGCCACTTTCTTTGTTCTACATTTCACATCTAGAGCACTTGTCATGCTGTTCATTTGCCATTTGACGGTGGAGCACTTGCACCACATCCATATACGTGCTTCAGCTGCAGATTTTGAAGCTGGATGCATGTACTGCATTATTCTTGGTTTACAGATGTAAAACTTGGACTAAATCAAGGAATGACCTTTTCCAGCAAAGGGCTCAGACACCTACTGTGGGACTTGGGGCACAGTTTGGGCATTTGATCTCACAATTGCAACTCTCTGTTTATCTGTAGGGTTAATCTGAGGAGGTATAAAATACACAAATCCTGTTCCACCATTTATTTTATCCAACAACTGTTCAGATACAAGACATTCACATGACTGGAACATCAAAGGAGTCTGGTAGATCTGGCAGCTGCAAAGTGTGTTTATATGGCAGCATGCGGTCTCCTTGGGGCAGGGGCATAGGACTGGTTGGCCTCAAAAGCTCTCTCCAAACTAAAGGAGTCTGTGTTTCTGGGTGATCCCACTATTGAAGTCAGAGAAATGCTCCTGTGATAATCATGTTTAAAAAATTATTAGAATCAAAATCAAGAGGAAACTACACATAAGTCATTTCCATACCCACTCCCCTTTACTGTAAATATTGTAAAATTCCCTGTAAATGCCACTGTCCTGCTTCTGCTTCAGTTGACATTGGAAAAGAGGTGTTAATTCAGCATTGTGAAGGGCAAAGAGTTGCCATCCACAGTCTCCAGTAACAGATGGAGGCCTTTAAAAGCCAGTTTGCTCTGGGCATTAAACATGCCTGAGCTACAACATTTGATTCTGTTTTGGAGAGAGTAAATGTGTCAGACTGAATATAACAGGCTTTGGTCTTCCAAGGCTATGAAGTAGTACAAAATTTGTCCACTGCTACTGATAACTGACTATAAAGATGTATTTTAAAAGATGCCTGCCTGCAGCTATAAATATAAGCAAGTATTTTAGAGGCCTTTATATATGAAAAGAAACATTCACAAATAAAAATCTTTGCCATCAGAAAATGATGTCTTCAAAATGGCTTCATAGAATCATAGGGGATTATGTGAGAGATAATGAAGGCATCACATTTAAATATTCTTCACTTTGATGCTTTCTTCAGCTTTTGATGATAATCCTTTAAGGTTTTTCAGATCCTAATCTTCTGAGAGAGATTCGAGATGAAGAGATACTTGAAAAGACAATTTCATTTCTTGTGTGTGTGTCACATTGTCTGGAGCTTCATTTTCACTCCAGAGTGTACATGAGGTCAGATCCTGACCTGCTATTCGAATAGTATGTGGACTCTGGACTCTGACAATGCCCCTGGGATTTAAGATGTACACCATATCATTTTGCCATTCTTTTGCTACACTGGGATATACATTTCATGAGATATCTTTATATGTGTGAAGTATAATCAAGTTTCTTGTTACTTTTTTTCCATCAGTCTGGCAGTATTTTCTGATGAGGAAACCTTGCTGAGCATTCCACATGCCACTGTAAATAAGGTTATGCAAAAAGTGGACTACATTCAGTAAGTGGAAGTTGCTGCTACAGAATAGTTCTAGTGTCGCATGGGAAGGAAGCTGAGTATATCAAATGGCAGAATGTGCCTTTTTCTCAAACAAAGCCGTACTAATCTATTTATCAGTATGTTTCAAAATACTTCCCTTGCATAATATACACTGATGTCTTATCCACACAGGTACTAAAACTGAAGAAGAGAAATTTTAAGATTACAGCAAAGTAGGATTTCAGTGTTTTCTGTGTTTAGCTGGACTGTTTCATTTATTTATCAGTATGTTTCAAAATACTTCCCTTGCATAATATACACTGATGTCTTATCCACACAGGTACTAAAACTGAAGTAGAGAAATTTTAAGATTACAGCAAAGTAGGATTTCAGTGTTTTCTGTGTTTAGCTGGACTGTTTCCATGGTAGTGCACATTTTACAAAGAGGAATTTTACATGCTTTGAGAAGAACTTGCTAGTTTCTTTACGTCTGATTTTATCACATTATCAAATATGGATATAGAAGATTGTGAATAATATGCTATTAGACAAGTTAGTGCAAAATCATTTAGTAAGCATTGTCCTTCTTAGGTTTTTTTCATCCACAGCAGCCCAAAGTGTTATTAATACTGAACCAAAAATGTTATTTTTCTGTTCCCATGGGCTGTCATTTATAGTGGCCAGAACTGTGACTTTATGGTGAAAGCCACTTTGATGTTCCACGTGTTTTGCAGTGAGGGTCATTAATTACATATGGCCTTTTGTGATGGCCAGTGGGAAGTAAGGTTCAACCAGGCACTTGTCTCTTACCTGTTCACATGTACTCTGAGCAGGCTGTGATAGAATTTATGTGATAGCAGAGAGCAATGAGGAAAGGAGAGTCAGTCTCCAACCTGAATTGAGTACAAAGGTGCTTTTCCTCCTTCCTGTATTCATTCCGCCCTATCCCATGCACCTGTGAGAATGGAGTAATCACAGACCTTATCCTTGTGCTCTTGTTTGGAGGCATGACATCCTCTTTTTCAAGCTACCAGTGACTGATGATATTTTCCTAGTCTGGCAACTGCCAAGTTTGTACTTTATTAGGCAAGACCAGTTGCCTTTCATGTGTTCAGCCAAATTTCTGTTCTTGATGTCTTTCAAGACAAATTTTTGGGTTAGTACTGGGGTATGGAAATGTGACCAGAGGAGGCACATCCAGCTTTAACTTACCATAAGCTTATAAAAGAGTCATGTGAGTTTTTCTCAAGGATACAAAGAACATTGAAATTGCTTGATTCATAGGGTTAAAAGATTCCAGAGTAAAATGTTCTTATTTGGTTTTAGAAAGGGAAAATTGAACTTAAAAATGTCCAAAAACCCCAGGCCTTTTAAGTGATTCTAAATCACTGGGGTGCTTTAAAAAATAATTTCACTGTAACTTGATTTTTAGTTGTCTGCCCCTCCCTTTTGCTGTCATGGTACATTCATCCTCTCTGTTTTCCTAAAAGAGAGTGTTGTTATTGCTGTTTATTTTAAGATATCCACTGGAATTTTTCCTGCAGCACTGCAAAAATTTCAGGGAGGGATATGTTTTAGTATTCTGCATTATTAATATTTTTTTTATATCTCTGTAATTAAAATAATGAAGTTTTAATGACTATTCTTCTCTAAACCCTGGACTTCTGCATTTCTAGCCTAAGAAGCTGAGGATAGTCAATGCCAGGTGCAGCCAGAATATTGCTGCAGCCCCACAACATATCATTTTTTGTAACATTATTCAAATTAGGCTCTGCACTCATAATTCTGTTGTTTCCTTTATTGCTGTTGTAAAGCAAATGGTTCTTTTATACAAATGTTATCTCCTGGCTATTAATTCAGCAGTTATTTTGGATTATGGCACTCCTGTTAAATTTAGGAATGTAAAACCTCATAAATATTTAAAAGTTTGAGACTGACGTGGGAAGAAATCGTTTTTGACTTGCTTTGTTAATATCCTGTTGTTCAATTTGTAATAGATTTGGAATATATTGTTATTTCTCCATTGTTTGACAAATGAAAAAACAATTTTAGTTGAGCAACTGTGTCAAGTGTTCTACCTTGAATTGCAACAGGCTGGCAATAGTGTTGGTTTCCAGTAAAAAATAGCAAGGAAAAGATCTGTTTCTCTTTAAGAGGCCAAAAATTCTGAAAATGTTAATCAGAGCCCACTTCAAAGTTAATGAAAATGCAGCAATGGGTTTTTAAAGATTGTTTTGACAAAACAATTTCAAGAAGCTCTGCTCACAATCAAGTGCTTCTCTTTCTGCTTGTTATTTAAGCTTTTCACTAAGGAACTACGGAGCATGATGTACAAATGTGTTTCTTCCCAAAAAGGGATTATACTAAGAATCTTATTTCTATCCAGTGACTATGTTCATAGACTAAATATTAGTGTGCATCTCCAATATCCCCCAAGTCTCTGAAGAGTAACTGAATGATTTAAAAAGTCACAATTTTTGTAAGATTGCTGGAGGTCTGGACAGCACAGTCTCTGGGCCAGCATTTCTGCTTCACACCTAGCCTTATTTATTTATTTATATCCTTCCTTCCTGCCTTCCTTACACTGGGAAGTACAGACATAGTTTTTCAGATCTTAAAGGCTGTTAAGGTGTAACTCCTGTTGGGATCATCTAGAAGTATTCCAGTATTTCAATGATCACTCAGAAAAACATGCTGAATTGATTCAACCTGGGAAAGTATGTTAGCAGACAACTGAGTGTGTAGTTAACAGAACTTGCATCTCTGGAGCATGCATGCTCCAGAGGTTCTTCAGCTGTGTCCTGGGATGACACTTGATAGGTTTGTTGTATTTCCTGTATCAGTTAAGCTCCCTGGCACAGCACCATGACTTTCTGAGGTACTGGCATGCTTTACTGGGTACTGAACCGAATAGACTTTTCTTCTACCTAGCAAATAAGTTAAAACCACAGTGTTAATACTATTTTATGACAGGCTACCACCATCTTCTCTTACATGGTGTAGCTAAAGCAGCTTAATCTCTGCATAAAGTAATTATTGAGGTGGCACTTTGTCTTCAGCCAAAAGATTTTTAATGTCAGTAATTTGTAGTTAGAGTGCAGTATTTCAAAACACAGGTTTTCAAAAAGGAAAACCATAAGGTAGTCACATAGAAGCTGTAACAGTGAAGGTGAACTTACATTACAGTTGCATTAACTAATTGGTATTTTATGCAAGTGCATAGCTGAATATGCCACACCAGCTGAATCCATGTGACTAATTCAGCATTGTCCAGCCCATAGCCTGTGAGCTGGATCCAGCCCCTTTGTGAGGCTTCTACCTGACCCATCACCTTCTCACTGCAGATGACAGGGGACAGATGCTCCTTCAGGAGATTCATCCCCCTGCACCTGCCCTCTCTAGAGAGATGAGCAGCAAGTCTGAAGGGCCGTAAGGAAGGGTAGAGAAGCCTGGGAGTTTTGTCAGCACCTCTGCCTGGCTCATGCAGGTGCTGCCACTGAGCAGGCCACAGCACATCTGTGTGCTGAGCTAAGTACATTAGCCAGTCCAGCACACATTCCTATTTTGTGTGTGCATGAGAAGCTCATTCCTCTCTTACAAACAGAAGTCCCTGTTACACAGACAAAGAAAAATGTAAGGCTTTTGCTGGTTTTTTATTGGCTTACTATATAATCAGCATGTTGAAAATTCTTTTATTTTACTTTGGAGAGTACTTCTGCTAGACATTTCTTGTATTCCTCTTCTTTTAGTTCTATGTGTGTGTAGTGAACAGTGTAAAGCAAAGGGCACTTGTATGCTTACGATTGTGAAGACATTTGGATGAAGAAATTCTGCAGAGCAGTATATTTACTTTGCATTTCTAAGTGGTAGCAATTACAGCTCCCAGCTTCTGGCTATCCAGCTGTTTCTTGCATTACAGCACTGTCGTTTGCATTGGAATATATTGTGTTACTGCAGTAGCTGTAAAGTGGTCAGCTTTCAGTCTAAATGCTGTATCTGGGCTCCAGTTGGGATGGTGAACATATTTCCTGCTCATACGAGGTTCTTCTCCTTCCCACCGTTTCCACACTCTGTTAGCTTGATGTGTTTGTATTTCTCAGATGAAGACTTACTGATCAGCATTTGAATCAAGCAGGGGATGTATTGGCAGGTCAAAACTGATGTACAGTTTGTTTCTTGTAAGAGTGAAAAAAAAGAAAAAAAGACTGAAGTTTTGAATCAGATATTTCCCTTTGGCATTTTCAGGCAGCAAACATCCCGCTGGTGTCAGAGCTTGGCATTGACAATATCCATTTTGATGACTTCTCGCTCGATGTGGATGCCATGATTACTGCAGCCCTGCGGATGTTCATGGAGCTTGGAATGGTTCAGAAATTTAAAATTGACTACGAGGTAACCATCTGCGCTGCAAATATCTGCTGCTTTTGTCTTGGCACTGCTCTGTCCATTTGTACACATTTAGTAGCCCTGCTACAAATTGTACTTTCAATTTCAGACACTGTGTAGGTGGCTTTTGACGGTGCGGAAGAACTATCGAATGGTTTTGTATCACAACTGGAGGCACGCTTTCAACGTCTGCCAGCTGATGTTTGCCATGTTAACTGTGAGTATCCAGCTACACAATCCCCTAAGAGCTTTTACTGACACATTGCCTAACCTGTCTAAACATTTTCCAGCATTCAATTTCTTTTCTAGTTATTATGCTACTTATTTCCAGTAGCAAAGCAGACTGAACTTGCTCAACTTAAGGCAGCACATATTTGGCAAAACCGTATAGTGTTTTAGTGACAGTGATATCACAGAGACATTAAAGTGACTGAAAACAGATGGCAGTCTTGGAGTGCTCTTGTTATTGCAGATCTTGATCTTACAAGATGTTTTTCTTTTGGAACTCTTTGATTTGACATTTATTTCAAAATCCTGGTCGGGAACTACAAAACCAAAGAAGATTAGAATTCCAAAGTATTTATTTTGTTGATATTTATTATCTCCTTATCCAGCTTCATCTAAATAGTTTTAGAAGGTACTGCCTCAAAACATTTGAAAATCATCTTCCAGCATAGTGATCTAAGTGAATCTTGAGTCTCCACTGGACACAGTTGACACTTAGGGGTTTTACTGCCACGTATCTCCAGCAGTACCTGTAGCTCCTTTCAGCATACAAGTAAATTCTGCTGAAAGTACCACTGCTAGCATACCAGAAAAAGTATGCTGCTCTCTCTCCCTACCTCACAGCAACCTCACTGCGTGAAGTAACACGTTTGGCTAGTTAATTCTTGTACCAATAAAAAACTCAGTGGTCCTGGATGCTAGAATTTTGTGTGTTAGGCAAGAAAAAAAGTCTGACTTCCACTAGCAGGTAGATGTTGTTCTAGTGCTTGGTCCATCCCAGCAGGGTGGGTGTATTTCTGTGAGTGTTGATGGAGGCATAGTGAAGCTGTACCATACACCATGAGACAAAGGAAAGGGAGATGTTCAGTGAGAGAATGGTCACCTCTTCCTCTGGGCATGAGGCTGCTGAGCTGAGCAGAGTTAACATTGTTTCAGCAGGCACTTGCTGATGCTCTCTAAGGAAATTTGGTGATAATGCCTGGGTGTTGGTAGTCTTTAAGGTTTTATGAACTTGACATGCTTTTTTTTTCAGTTTTAGAAAAACGAAAAGCATTTTACTCTGATGAGTATGGGCAAAGGCAGGCGATGCCGCTGGGTGTGAATTACAGTAATTTCTGCCAGAAACTGCCAGGGGTGGGGAGCCTCCAGCCCCAGCGGTGACACCCCTAGGTGGAGCTCCGAGGCCAGGTTTGCGGCATGCTGCTCTGTCGGTGGGACCAGGCATCTCCAATCCCGGCTAGTGGTGCCCGCATTGGGGCCAGCAGGGAGGAAGCAGGGCCCTGCTGCTCCAGCAGCCACCAGCAGCCTCCCGGGCCTCCATCGACAGATGCTCTGACCGTGGTTCTCACAGCATAATTTCAGAATCCTTTTAGCAGTCAGCACAGGGATGCAACTGTCTCTGGAATGTGATCCGGCATTTTTAAGCCAAGTTCATTTCCTCACCCATGCTCCTGGTAATAAACAGAATGAGCAATTCCATGTGCAGGGCTGGATGTGAGTGGCCACAGCATTGGACTCACCACACATCTTGCCCCACTTTGCTCTGGCTGAGAACAGAATAAGTTCAGGTGTGTGATCTGTTTGGTCTGCTCTCCCTTCCAGAGCCAGGAAGATTCATTTTGTGCAAAAACAAAGACACAAAAGAAAGACTCAAGACTAGTAATAATACAAGGCTTGCTCCTACTGTGTTTGTCTTGGGGATACCATCCAAGTTAGTGTGTGCCTTCTTTTTTCACTGGTAAAAAGGGGAAAATTCTTTGACAAACCCTTTGAAGGGCTTATCAGAGCCTTTCTCTGCTGGTCGAGAAGGCACTGCTTTGTACAGTTATTGCCCCTTATTTCTGATTTTTCCATGATAGTCAGCAATACAGACTGCCCCAAAAATATAAACCAGTAATTCTATTTTAGGGCATTTTCAGGTAGGATTTACCACAGCAGAGTAATGTCTAACCTGTAATGCAGTAGCCTCTAAGGGCCACCATACTCCCACTGAATGCACAAGGAAAATTCAGCTGTGTTGAACAAGCCGAACAACAGAAATTCAACAAAGAGTAAACCAGTTGTTTCATTCCTGGTAAACTCAGCCTTTTGCATATCTAAAGCATGTTCCTGTATATCTAAGTATGTATTTTCTCTCTCCTGAACAATTATAAGCCCAGTTCTGCAAGCCATAGTTCTATATTTCAGATGCCCAAGTATTCTGAAGAGAAGCACTGCAGCAAGACTGCTCCAGCAGGTTACGGGAGTACATGAGAGTAAATGCAGGATCAAGCCCAGGCTTCATTATCAATGCCTTTGCCAAGTTCACATTGATACTTATTTCAAAGGGCAAAAATGAACAAGTAAGCAATACCAAATTAAAATCCCATCTGGTGTGCTAATAACAAAACATATAGATGTGGGGCAAGGTATAATGAATGCAATTCATTTCCTCACATGAAAGAATGACCTCCATAACTCACTGGAGACTCTGCCACTCGTGAGTTATGGGTCATTCCTTTTCTGGTGAAAATAAATTTTACTGCACCATCGTCTATAGCCATGTATTCTTTTTTCTCTTGTAAATTCAGAAAACAGGGAAATGTAATCCTCTGTTTACTTGCATTATGTTCAAAGACGATATCCCCTTACTGTAGTATTGTTTTAAATGAAATGTTTTTTACTACATGACATATGATATATTTCTTTCATATATTCAGTGACAAGACTTTTCATTAAATAAAATGTGCCATTTATTTTTGAGATATTGCTACTGTTAATAAATTCCTTAATCGGCTTTCCTGCATTTGCAATACAGGCTGAATCCTTGAATTTAATCAAAGCTTGGATTACACTAAAGAATATTTATTACAACATCAATTTTATATTATAAAACTTCTCTTTTAAGTTGTTTTAACTTAGCCATGAATATTTTCTCTAGATTGAAACTTGACACATGATGTGTTGTCAGTTAGAAACTATTTTTAATCCCTTTTTATAAATAGACCTCTATTATTATTTGTTATGCAAGAGCTATGTTGAAAAAAATAAAAAGTGAAAGCACTATTTTTAGAGGATTTTTTCTACTTGGGTAGATGTTACTGAAATTAAACAAAAAGCAATTCTGCTAGAAATCAGGCGAATCTCATTCCTATTATTCAAGTTATTCTGTACACCAGTGGATTCTACACAAAATTAATCGGTTTTTTCCTCATACTTGATTATCTTTTCTGATGTGTAAACTTTAAGTAATTATAAAGCTTTTGTAGCAAGTCTTGCACTTCCTCAATTCCCACTGAAATGCATTCCTGAGCACCTGGGGGAGCTTGGCTCCCTGTACTGCCTAAGTATTAACTGTGGCCACATATCAGACTGTCTAAACAGAGGCTACTTAGATTTGAATGTGCATTTCTTTAAGTAGAATTTGTGGTCTTCAGGGTGAATAGCAGAGCTTTCACAGAGTATTGCAGCAATTGATTGACATTTCTGAGTGGGGTGTAAGTTCCCACCAGGTAAGGGCAACAAGTCCCATTGTATCACTTAAACCCTCTTCTTGCCAGTGGGTGAAATTATGCCCTGTTGAAAATCAATGACATTTGGAATTCTTACATGGTATTAGTGTTCAGCCTTGGTCTGGTCCTCCAACACAAATGTATTTTGTGTTTCTTGTATGTAATTTCCTTTCATGCGAACTACATCATGTGGCTAATTGAGGAGTGTCACTGGAGACTGGCACTGTGAAAAGACAAGTGTTACGATTTTCCAGCTCAGCCAGTCGTTTTTGTGGGCAACACGCCCTTCTGCTTCTGAAGAAGCAGGTTGTTTCTGCCATGGGTAAGAGACACAGCACCAGTGAGGTGGTGTCCCACAGACGCTCTAGCACCTCCTCCAGACAGGATCTGTTCAGGATGCTTAAGGTTAGCAATAACAGTAAGTGTTTCTTTTCTGACATGAGCCAGTTGAGGCAGGAATACTGCTATGACAAGTATCCGCAAGGAGAAGCATAGTGGTAAAAAAATGTTTCTAGGATTAATTCCCCCATTCACATAGTCAGTCATGTCTGATCTGCTTGTACGGAATTTCATTGCATTTGTTTTCAAATATCTCTTCCAAATTCAAGTGGGTATCTGCAGCAGAAATATGCCCTTTGACACATTTAAATCATTTGACTCCTTAAATCATGCCACTTCATTTCACTGTCACAGATTTTTAAAAAATCTCCTAATAGTTCATAACAGTTCCATAGAGTATATTTTACCTGGGTTCTTTTAAAGGTCTTCCAATTTAACATGTCAGCTATCCCTGACAGTAGGAGTTGACTAAGATGGTCATCTCAGGATTCAGGAAATCTTTCTAAGTACTTATCTAAACATTAATTTCAAAATGGAATCAGCTTGGTTTTGGTTTTTTATTTCTCTGATAGAAAAATCCAGTTCCTGTCTCAGTTTGCCATTACTGGTATTTGTTTTCAGCTCTTTGTGCCTTTAGTGCCTCCTGGGTAGCAGAGAAATGGCATGCTGGAAATGCAACAGAGAGATAATAACAGATCACTCCAAGGACATTATCTATTCTGCTAACCATCTGACATACAGCAGGGAATAGAATATGACAATAAAGCATTTATCTTCTCCTTACCGAAACGTTCATGGTTTCAAAACAAAGTTGACTGTTGCTCGATGGACTAACATTACTTATCCCTTTTGCTACTGATCGTTACAGCTGCTATTTTTTTTCTGCTCTCAGACTGCAGGATTTCAGGAGATTCTAACTGAAATTGAAATTTTAGCTTTGATTGTGGGATGCTTATGTCACGACCTTGACCACAGGGGAACCAACAATGCCTTCCAAGCCAAGTAAGCTTTCTAATTCTTACTATTTTAATTTGGTTTTCTTCCATGGGAGAGCAAAAGGTGACCAGGATAAAGAATGAAGCATTAATTTCAAGCCTGCTAGGCCAAGGCCAAGTACTCTTATTCCTGAGTGCAGTGAGGGACTATCCATCTTTATCATTCTCTGTTCCTTTAAGTAATTGCTGGCTTGTCCTTTGTAGCTGGCTGTTGAACTGACACCACATATTGAAATGTGGTGCCAAAACTTGATGTTCTTTTCAGGCTCAGCTGTTACTGATTCTGACTTTCAACTCAGGAAGTACCTAAATTGTCTGTGTGGGTTGTTCTTGCTGACTGGGGTGCATGACATTAAACAAAACCTTGTTCTACTATTGAGAAGAAAAGAAAATAAGTGAAACTGAAACAATGCTTTCACAAAAACCATGCTGCTGCCTTCAGGCACAGTGAGGTAGAAGCAGGTTTGTAGAAAGTTTAAGGGTGGTACTTATAACTGTGTAGGTAAGGGAACTCCTTAGACTAAGGTCAAATTCATTCCAAAATCTGTGTTCCCTGATAATGGGAGGGACAACAGAAAATGTCCCCAGCAACATCCTGGCCAAGCTGTGAAATAAAGCTGCCAGACACAGAGATTCCTTCAATCCCATGTTGTTTTCTTCACTCAACGGTTACTCTGCAGTCAGAATTTGAGGCCCAAAGGCATTTCTGTCCTGCAGATCCCACTGTGCATTTTCAGCTTTTTCTGTCCTGCCATACTGCTAATCATCCAGTGTGATGGGGGAGTGGTCAAAAGGTTGTCCAAAGATACTTGAAAGGCGGAGTGATGCTGTATTAGCCTATTTTGTCCTACCTTTTGCAGAAGTACTCTGCTGCAATGTGTGTATGCATGAGCTGCTGCATTTCTGGGGGCAAGTTGCCTCAGTGACCATCACTCAAACTGATGTTTCTGATGTTCACTAAGCTGCCATTTCCTGAGGTATTGGTGTTGCCATACAATCTCAATGAAACAATGACACTGTCTGGATCTTCAATCACCATAGCAGGGAAAATCAATTGCAGTGCTCAAAAGACAGAACTTGTGGTGCAAAGGTTACCAAGCACTGCTAGATGCCTTTTTGCAGCTGAGTCTTGAAGAGAATCAAAATAGATGAGACAAATGGGAAGGAAGCTCAGCTGATTGATGTTTATGTTCCTAATTTACAAAAACGAGACCTAAGATTTACATCCTGGCCATTTTAGGCTCTGATTAAGTTAACCACTTCTCTGCTGTACCATTACACAAGAGCACCTTTTGTGCAGAGGAATGGCTGAGTTAAAGGTACAGGGTTCAGCATTAGACTGCTATCATTTATACTTGTATGACAGCAGAGTACGGAGAGGAGGCTACCATTTTATGACTCCATAAAGAAACTGCTGAAGACATTTAATGAAAGACAAACATTACCACACATGTATAAAACATCCCTGAAAACAGAAGCTGTAGTTTTCGTAACGCCAACTATGATTTATTCCTCTAACCTGACATAAATTTAAGCATCACATTTTCCTATTTTATCTTCAGTGTCCAATACTGCTGTTCTGTATGATGAAAGTTCAAGAGGTATATGATGGAGGCAATATCACAGTTGTCTCAAACGGCTCTGTTATATATGTCAACATCACATTCTCTAGGGATGATGTTTCCTGGACATCCTGTTCTCTCATATAGCTGCTTCTGATAATTAAGTATCAGTATGGTGCAGTTTTATGGTATATGCTCCTAGGAGACTCCTTCTGTCTCTAGCATAAACTCTTACTCTCATTTCTTTGGAAAGAAAACCCATCTTGTCACTTTAGGCTGGGTCCCAGAAGTGAAGTACTTTGCCTGAAGTGCTTTGGTACTTGGTGAACAGTGACCGTTTTGACAATCCAGTCCCATTCCCAGCACTTCCCAGCAATTTGCAATTTTATAATTTTATTCTGTACATTTTTGTCCTTTAAACTTAGAAAACCCACCTGCTCTGTACATTTTGAATCTGATTTTGGTTTAGACAGTAAATGTGATGAGAAAATACATTCTAGAGATATGCTAAGCTTTACTTTCATATTCACTGCTTTTACTTGTGGTCTTTTGTTTGCCTTAGTATTTGCAGTTGGGTTTGTTGTTGTGTTTTGGGGTTTTATTTTAAGAGTTTGTAGTTGCCCATTGTAAGCCCTTATGTTTATGCCTATTAAGAATTAAAAATAAAAGGTAGCAGGAGAACAGCCGATCCCAGCTGAAGGACGTTATTGTGTGGCTTTACTGTGCAGTGCTGTGCCTGTGCTGTTGCTGTTGCTGAGGCACTTGGAAAGTTGCATTACACAATTTCCTGTAGTTCTAGAAAAATCTTTAGTCAGGTGACAATATTTAACAAAGTCTGGAACATAAATGCTTTGTATCTGGATTTAAATTAGTATTTTGATCTCATCAATTGTCTTAAGTGGGGTTGCTGAAGTGGAGGTGGAGAGTGTGGCTGTGTACTTTTGTTACTAAATTGTCTCTGAAACCTGCTTCGTAAGCAGACGAGCGGGATTTGTTGACTTCCCGTGTTCTGTTTCAGGAGTGGATCAGCCTTAGCTCAGCTCTACGGCACCTCTGCTACCTTGGAGCACCACCATTTCAATCACGCTGTCATGATTCTCCAAAGTGAGGTACAAAAGCATTACTGTTAATCTCACTGTAAACTGTTGGGCAGTTTCAGCTGGAGAAAGGAAATACCACATACAGTACCTTTTTAATGCCCTCTCCTTGAGGAATTATTTATTGGTTACCACAAAGGTCGCAACCAGCACAAAATTAAACAACTACAAATGATCATAGAGCCCAGAGATTATATTTGTCTCAATCAGCGAGGGGCAAGGAGAATACATCCTAATCGTATTGTCGGCTTTTCTCCATCTTCTTACATATATCCTGGTTTAGAGGTAGCTGAAACAGGTGCTCACCTTTCCCCACAGGTGTCATATTCAGAGTATCAGAGCCATCTTTTACTGCACCATTTCTTTGGCAGCCTTTCTGTAATCAGTATTTTTATGATTTTTTTGTAATTTAATACACTATTTTTAAAAATTAAAATCAGTAATATCATGCTGTCCAAAGTACATTAATTGCTTTGCAGATACCTGTGAAGACATAGGTCTTGCCTAGAATATCTTGCATGCAACAGTATACAGCATGCACTACCCCAGCGATTTAATAACTGAGAAAAGTGGAAGGATGGACATGCAGTCCTTTTAAAACAGTGGATGTGTTTTCTTAATTCACACAGATTGGTTGCTACAAAATGCATTCAGTAAATATAAAAATTGTTGTTCATGCAGCACAGTTGGAGACCATAGCTTGATCTGTAGTAACTTCTGAAGAGATCTGCAATGTCTCATCATCACAGACAAATGGGAACAGGGTGATGGCTTTACCTCTGTGTGCACTGCCAGGGAGATTTGTCACAGAACTGCACCTTTATTGTTCAATTTCTTGACATTATACTTCAAAAGCAAACATGGGAAAAGAGAGCACTGGCATGAGATTTTAACAGCTCTGATCCATTTAGCCTAGGCCAGTTTATCTAAAAGGTGATATTAGGATATAAATGGCTCCTTATACTGCCAGGGAAAGGTGTACCAAAAAGCAGCATTTGGATGCTAAACAGACCAGTTCAGAATAGGAAAAAAACAAAGGGGTTTGGGTGGGGATTTTTTGCTGTTTTTTCACTAAACTGGTGACACTGTTCAGCCTCTGGAAGAAGCTTTTCTGGAAAACAGTGAGTTCTCTAGCTCCTGAAATCATCATAATTGAATGTCTCAGGCTCAAGACATGGGCAGCTCTGTAGAAGTTCATAGATCGTGTCAGTCTAGATCCTTTTGTTTATCTTTTCCAGCTTAAAAATCAAGAAATTAGGGAAAAAAAAATATTTGGACTCTACTCCAGGTTCTTTCAGAGATGTAAAATATTACTTGAAATGCAAGTCCTCAAATTTGATCATTCAGACAGCTTCTTCTCGAGGTCCTCATGTCTAGACCAGAAAAAGGATGCTGTGTAATTTTTATCCAACACATACAGTTTGCTAATGGAACACAATACTGCTTAGTTTGGAATAAATGCAGATTTGGAACCTCTAATCTGCTTAAAGATACACTGTCTGTTACCAGCTGAGCAATTGGTCTCTGAAATAAGCTGAAATATTCTAGTCTGTCTTTGCTGTCTAGTTGGAAACATAGTATGTTGTATCATTTATTCAGATTTTTAGCATGTTGGACTAAGGGGCGGTTTATCCTTTACTCTTGACATGCTAACCTCAATAAAAGTAATCTTGGTCTTTGTAGTGACATGGTTTTGTACACCATGAAACAGCTCAGAAAAGCAGTAGATATTACAGAATAACAAACATGGTAAATTAGCCCTGTTGCAAGAACTCCTATTTTCTTCTTAGTACCTTGGTTCTAATTTTTTCTTTTCAGAAATAAGCTTTAGATTCACAAAGCCTTCTCAATATTTAGCTGAAAAGAAACTATTTTATGCATGGCAAATTATTTTTTTAGTCCAACAATTAGCTTCTCTATTAAAAAATGACACCTCTACCTCCCCAGACCTTACCTCATATATGTCCTCCAGCTATCATGGTTATGTTCATATGTCCATCATGGTTCCCTGTTGCTGGAAAATTCTAGGTTTTAAGGGCATTTTAGTCTTCCTAAGCAGTAGATGGCAGTGCATACGGAATGTGGGCACTACAAGACTAATATCACCAAAATAAGACTCTGTTTAGAAAGAACTTCAATATTTATATAGGTAATTAAGGAAAAAAGCCCTGTAATATTTTTATCTATGTTAATATATGTGACTATTGTCACAAAGATCACTTCCTAAGCTTACATTTAGAATTTTTTATTAATTTTGTTTCTTTCATCTTGCTGTCTCGAGAATTTCAAAGAGGAATTACAGGATCTCTGTCCCTCTTCTTGTTTTCAGAAATTTGGTTACAAAAGAAGCTTCCCCCTCTCAAACAGCAACATCAAATAATTAATTTCCTTTCATTTTGGCCATAGTGCATCTTTCAAATTCCTAATCCACAATCCCTTAAAAAGCAGCCAGTTAGGCCCACAAAGGGTGCTTAAACTGCATATAAAGTTGTGGTTCTTTAGCCTACATAGGCAGTGATTGCATACACTGTAAGACAGTAATGGGCAGAGTGAGCAAATGGGCTGTTTTGAATGAAAAACTGATTTAGTGTCCTTGACTGCTCTAACAGCAATTTGTGTGCATGCAAGCAGCAGCACAGATAAATCTATTAGGATCACAACTCAAGAGCTCCAATACACAGCTCCCCAAAACGTTTAATAAGGGGAGAGATTGAGATGTATCCATAGTTTTTCCCCATAAACTGAGTCTGTGCAGGGTCAGAGCAGAGAGTAAATCTTTACTCGAAAGGCTGTAATTTCAGCAGAGTTTAGAAAAACATACCAGGTGCTTGATAACAATCATCAACTCTTCTACCTCAGTGTAATCTCAGCAGTATTAACATTATTATTATTTTGTCATAGCTTTGCCATGAATCAGAAAAAGCTTGCATTACAGGGAAACAGTACACTAACAAGTTAGAAAACCTTTTAAAAAGTTATATTGATTGTTAGCCCTTTACCTCTTTTATCTCTTTCATTATAGGGTCACAACATCTTTGCTAACTTGTCCTCTAAGGACTACAGTGACCTTATGCAGCTTCTAAAGCAATCGATATTGGCAACAGACCTCACTCTGTATTTTGAGTAAGTATTGGCATTTCTTGTATTTGATGAATGAAAATTCAGAGAACTTACTCTAATGAGCTATTAAATACCAATAAGGATATATAATATGAGAAATTCGTGTTTAGCTATGGTTGAAGAGGTTTAGGCTAATACTTAGTATCTTTTAGACTAATAGAAATATCTCAAGTGTCAAAGTAAGTTTTGCTTTAATATGTAACATGTCTGTATCAACCAAAAGCAAGTGAAATCCTAGGTTTATACTTCAAAGCAATCCCAGGAACCAGTTACAGCTCAGTCCCATAATTTTTCTATCCCTTCTGTGATCATTTCTTCAGGTATATAGAAAATCAGTGACACTTGAGAATTCTTTTCCAACATTTCAGCATTTCTAAAAATGTATGCTAAGAAATACTGTATTTAGTTACAGACCCAGTTGCAGAGGTAACAAAGCAGACGCTTTGCTGCTTTGAAGACAAATTATGCCAATTCACATCACGTGAAGAGAATGGGTTTTAAAAAGCTTAACTGGGGAGAAGTACAGTGGGATCTCTCTCACCCAGTTTTCTTCCTTTTCCTTGTTTGCAAATCAAATCTCAAAGTAGATTTCAAGTTGGTGCTACTTCCTGTATTTTAATATTGTTAATTATTACCAAGCTCTTCCCAGTGAGGTTGTGTGGGAGGATGCATGTAGTCAGAGGAGTCATGGTGTGACCATAACACTGCACTTCTGACATCTGGCACATGCCTGCAGCTGACTTAGGGGCAGAAATGCTGGTAGATGTGCAGTTTCAGTGCACTGCCTTCCCAGCCTTGACAATAAGTCATCCTTAGGAATTTTTGTTTGTTGTCCATTAGCATCCTATCCCGTACAGTGCTGGGTGTCATTTAGTAATGTTTTTCTTAGGGTGGTGTACCTGGATTCTGCCCCTCCTATGTTCTGGTGGATGATACCAAACCAGGTATCAAGAAAACTTCAGGCAAAGTCTTTATCCTGAAATTTTTCAATTATCTATATCAACATTGTATCTTTAACTGTTAATTGTAAAAATACTAATTGGGATGCTGCAATGTTTGCTTTGTCTGTTCCTCAGTATTTGGTTCCCATGGCAGGGGCTGTTTAAACAGTACTGGCAATAGATGCACTGACGCTCTTTGTTTCCTGCAAGTCCATTCACAGAGAAGCATTCTTAGGAAAGGATTTTAGCAAGAAGTTTTATTATAAATAATTTCTAAACATTAATCTATGAAGAAATTTCTGCTTGCTGACACAAATATCTTGAGGAGGACAAATAAAGCCTTTTGAGCACACTCTTTTTTCAAGCTGTCTGTGAGGATTGCCTGTTATCTGGATGGCTGGTATGACATGACCATTTGCTGACAGCTTTAAGTGAAATGGGCTTAAGTGATGGGCTGAGGACAATCAGAAGACTTTTAGCAAATGAGGCCTCTTTACTCAAAAGTCTGCAGATGAGTTATTTTTTTCCTCTTGTGTTACTCGGATTCATTAATAAGGTGGTAGCTATGCTACTTTATTTCCAAAAATGCCTGAACATAACTCTGGAAACATTGGTGGTTTACACTTCTTAAAGCCACCCTATATGAACAGGTGTTTCTACACAAGTACCTAATTTGTTTTTTCAGTTTGCTACATCTTCAATATTTTTGTAGAGAGGGGAATTCTCATATCAGTATTCTTAGAATGACTAAACCTACTGATCACAAGCTCCAGGTAGCAAAAAAACCAACAAAATTCCAGGCAGAGCAAGGCTTTATGACCTTTTCAAGGCATTACTTTTATACAAACAAACAAAAAGGTGACTTTCAATGACAGATCAGATGGAAAATATATTTGATTTTAGTTTATAATTCTAGATAACGATACTTGTAGATAATACAACCAGTAAAAGCATGGAACCAAAATTAAGTTTATGGAAACTCACTCAAATGATATCTTGAGCCACTGGGCTGTAAAGAAAACGGATTTGTTATACACAGGAAAATAACTTTCCCTTTGAGGCAAAATACAGCCAGAGTCAATGTTACTCAAAGACCCTGGAAAACTGTTATAATTCAGTTTGTTTCTGAAATGCTGCTGTATTATATTTGCTTATTAATAGAAAACCTCATAATTTTGGATACCAAAGAAACCAGTAGGAAACACTAAATTGTTTCATTATACATGGCTGCTTTCCTCCGGTTGAGCCCTTCTTACACTGAAACTTCTATGTGGAGATGGACTACTACTTCTGTATCCATTTAAATGGATTTCAAAGAAAATCCTTAAACATTTTAGCCTAACATAAGGCCTTGAAATTCACATTTTTAGTTACTGTTTATGGATCTCTACATTTTAAATTTGAATATATTAGGTTTCTGGGATGTCATCTTCCTGAGCTTTCAGCTTTAAACATTCTTGCCTGGTTTTTGTCCAGGAACATATGAATTGCGCAGAATATCCCATACTTCAAAATGAAATCTTTTATTTCCCAATGCATAAGTGATTAGTTATCATCATGCAGCCCTTTTATCTCCCTGTTCTAGCTGCTATATGAAATCCATTACAGAAAGGCCCTATAGTAGGAGTGACTGGTCATGTAACCATGACGGTCAGGGACCAGAATAATACAACATACCCCACATAATGTTCTGTCCACTGACCAAAGGAATGTTTCTGGAAGTGTGCATCTCCTTGTGTGCAGACATGTAGTGGCTGCCATCAGACTGCGCTGTCAATAATCACTGTTCAAAATTTCAGTCTAGTTGAAGTAAACGTAGAAAATACAAGACTTGGAAAACTCTCTCCTGTTGAGGAATCTAACTGCATTTCCTCTTGACAAATAGACAGCATAGTCTCATATGAGATGGGGCACTGGACTGTCACTCAGGACATAGGTATTTATTTGCTTTCCAGCTTTGATGCTCATATGTTGTGTCACTGGGGACAAGTTGCTCCAGGTTTTTGTACCTGAACTTCTGCTGTATCTTGGGCAGGATCTATTACATATTGTAGTCACATTGAAAGCAGTAACAGCTGCTTGGAGTCTCAGTGCCATAAAAGATTACAGACTATGATGAGTCAGAATTTTGATTCTTAAAGGCAACAATCAAGCATTAACATGTTCTGTCCATCTCACATTTTGTCCCTGTTTGAGGACATGAAGAAGGCATGAGAAGACAAACCATGGGACCAAGCAGGGAGGCCTAGTTTCCAGTCTATAAGAACTATGAACTCCAGACAGCAGCAGCTCCTGTGTATGTCTGTTTCTTTCTGTGTGTTGGAAATAACAGGAGTTGCACATCTCTGAAAAACCCTTCAGGATATAGAAGTAAAAACCATTTTGCAAGGACAAGAAAACAGAAGTGTGTGTGTATTTCTGGGGTGTTTCTATTGTCTGTCTGTCCACTGCTGTAGGTGAACATTTCATGCTTCTGTGGAAGACTGAACATTTCATAGCCATTAATTTCCTTATCTGTGGAGACCATAAATCCAATATTGCTTTTACGAGGCAACTCTGACATTGATAACAGACATTTATAGAACATGTTCGGAAATTAGTATGTTTCGCTTAAATGGACTGTCAGTGTAACGGCTTTAACAATAATCCATGAGGTGCGGTGATTCTGTCCCATACAGAGAACTGTGTTTCTGCTGCAGTGCTGCCCTGGAAGTGTCTTGTTTCCTTCTCTGACAATCTGGTTTTTTGCAGGAGAAGGACCGAGTTTTTTGAACTTGTCAGTAAAGGTGGTTATGATTGGACTATAAAAAACCACCGAGAAATATTTCGGTAAGCACTGCTTTTTCTTGCCTTCTGGTTATTTCAAAGTGTAGCTATATTTGTTGAAGGAATTTCATGTATTGTGGACTGAAGGCCTAGCATAACAAGAGAAAGTATCTTGTTTTAAAAATACAATCCATGATATGAAATATATGGTTTGATTTTTCAATATTAGGAAACAATTGGGATTAATCAACATGACTTCACCTTCTCCATTCCTGTTTCTCCTACACACTCTGTCATGTTTTCTTCCCTTTTTCCCAGCCTCACCAGTTCTTGTTCAGCCCTTCTGCTCTTTTTCCAGAAAGTATCAATATTCTGCCTCTCTACACAAAGATCTTTCCTGTCTGTTTCCCCGTTCCCTCTTCCTCTCAGCTGTCTTTTTTCACTGGCCATGCACTTCTCTGCTATTCCTGTCTATACCTGGGAATTTTCATATACAGAGCACTCTTCCAGCCCTCAAGAATGCCCTGAGCATGCATTCTATTGAAAACCTCAGACTTTGAGGGTGGTTTGAGTAGATCACACTTTTTAGACAATAAAATGTGTGTATTTGCATATGCATGCCTGATTATGTCTCATTTTATCTGAAATTTCATTAAAATTCTGTTATCTTTTGGTCTTCTGACAAAATATTGGCCATTTTCTATTTTCCATACCATTTCACCCATTCCTAATTTTAGATTCAGGCAATATATTTGATGTTTCATTTTCAGTGCCCTTGTTCTTCATTTAAACTTTCTTAGACTTTTATCTGCATCATGTACTGTACATAAACGCTTTCTACAGCTGAATGGTTTCTTTCTCCTAATGCATATAAAACATGGTTGTAGCTAGGTATTAAACTACAGTGGAACCGTATAGCTCATAGTAAATCTTCAATTTTTATTGTAGATGAGCAGTAGAAACTGCTTAAACAGTGTCTGGAATGCCTCCTGTGATTATAGGCTCTCTTGCTACAGCAGTCACTTACAAATAGGCATATAAATTAATCCAGTTGCAGGTGTTATTATGTAATAATACCCTTACTTATATCATGTGTAGCACATGCTTTCTAATATATTACAGGTATTAATGTAAGTAGTGTTAGAAGTATTGCAAAATTAGCAGTTACTCCCTTGCAATATCATTTCTTCTCTAGTGTGCAATGCACAATACCAAAATTCATCATCTTATGACCTGCAACACATTAGGTTTCTGAGGGACAATTGTAATGTAAAAGCCATGCTGATGGCTAAGATTTCAAACATGTCATTCTTTTCTGGAGGAAAAGAAGGTGCAAGGGCTGACATTTTATATGTGTATTATTTATTTATGCATCAGGAGCAGAGTTGTTTAGAAATTCAACAAAGGTTGATTCAGCTTGTATTGTTCATTTCTGTTTTTCAGATCAATGCTAATGACAGCCTGTGACCTTGGAGCTGTGACCAAACCGTGGGAGATTTCAAGACAGGCAAGTCATGATTAATAGCAGGGCTGGGAGGAGGCGGGACTGGCAGGACAATATTCCCAGGGCCCTGGCTTACAAGGAACCAAAACTGGAATCAATTTACAGCGGTATTAATGCTAAAAAAAAATAGCAGGGGGTTTCTGCAAAAAATGGTTTATTGCATAATCTTTCCCTGTACACATGTTGGTGTGTACATCTGGCTTTACAGCCTCTCCTCTTACTAACGTTTTAAATCCATATCCAAAAATTGATGGATTAAACAAAAAAGGCATTTAGCCACATGCAGCTGCATTTACTTGTTTCATCCCAAAGTTTTCCTTGGCAGTGGCAGAATCTTCCCTAAATCAAAAATACCAACAGATTATCTGTAAATTTTCATTAGCAAATTTTCATTAGCAAATTTTCATTTTCATTAAATCTTCAGTATGTATGATAAAAGAAATGTGTTCATTTTCTTAAGCATGTTGCAAAATTGCAAGTGTAATATAGGGCTTTCTTTAACTTCCTCTACTTAGAAATCAACAAATAAAAATTCAGGGTTCTTCTGCTGAGTAGGCTCTTTAGAAATAGATGTAAAAAATGGGTCCAGCACTGGCAAACAGGTACAGTATGAGAAAGAAACCTGTCCCAAAACTCTTGTTATTTGCCCCATGATATTCCCTCTTCCAGACATCCTGTCTACACAGAAACCATCCGTAATATTTCCAGTATCCATGGTAATCATTCTCTGTCCTTCACTGAGGTCCACAACAAGCCAGTAGAAGACAGACTGTGTCGGGTTTTGGAGGAATAGACAGCAGCAAGAAGCAAATTGAAAATACACCAGAGCAGCTGGGTTTGGGTACACACCTGGAAGAAGTTTGATGTAACAGCAAGTAATAGTTATAAAGCTGGGATGAAAAAGAGAAAGCTAGGCCAGATAACTAGTGATGCAGGAGCAGCCAGATTCCTTGGACAAAGAAGTAACAGAAGCTGAAAGGGATATATGAAAGCTACATGCTCATCAACTGAATAAAAAACATTTATGGGGGGAGGGCTTCACCTCAGCTTTCAGTTTTGCCAAGTGAGACTTTTTTGCTTTATCAGCAGACTGTGACAACAGTTCTTCTAAGGCTGTTGCTCTACTTGGCCAGAATATGGTCACCTCACATGGAAATAAGGAAAGCTTCTTCTATCCTGCACTGGGAAATTGAGTAACAAGATTTTTCAGTGCCACCTGGCCAATGCTGCAGTGTGTGCAATCCCTCTTCATTTTTTCTCCTTAACCCAGTTAGCTTCTGCATTTTCATTGACAGCCAAATGTCAGGTAGGGTCTGCTTTCCTTGTTGTGAATCTTTGTGCTATGCTGCTGAATTAGTACTGGAGCCACTGGCAAACTAGGGTTTTTTCTGCTTATCACTTTTGAGGTCTACAGGTGAAAAGTCCCCTGCAGCTTAGTATATGGGTTTACTTTATATTGAAAAATCCAGTCTGGTATTACTTGAAACATTACCTGGTTGAGCAGAAGTGCTAGTAAGTCCAGCAGAAATGCTAGTAAGTCCACAGAGGCAAAACAGGAAATAGTTGAACCTTAACTGTGCCACAAGAAAAAAATGTATTTGAAACAAAGGGAATAAAGACCACATGTAAGACGGAAAAATTCAGGAAGAGAAGGTTGAAACAGATAAAAGAAGAGAGAAAGGGACATAAGGAGAACAGGATCAGAATAGCACTGAGAGACAAGGATGATACTATGTCTTGATTATTTTTATACAATACACTTGGGAAACCCTTAATTGCTACTAAGTTGTTAAATTATTTCTTTATCTGGAATATTGATCCAGAGTTTTATTAATGCACTGGATTACATACATTATAAAATTCCGAACTGTGATAGCCTGGCTTAAGATTTAAGAGTACTTTATAACATCCCTTCACCTACTTTCAAATTATTTTGGTACCCCTTAGCAAGCTTAGCATTTGTGAACATTACCTACCATGCAGTTGCTAGAGCAAGAAATTTTGAGATTTTATGAAGTTCAGGTTCTCTGCTTAGTTTACCCAATTGTGCCTTGGCGCTATGAAATAATTTCCTAGCTTAAAAACAATACACTGGCATGACAGGAGCCTTAGGATGTGTATGCCTCTTTAGTAGATTGGCTTCCAGGTTTTTGCATCTCAAAATGTTCCATGTGCATACCTTCAAAGCCTCCCACATGGCAAGAGTACAGTACTATATCAGAACTGTTTACTGTTTGCCTTCTTAAGATCCCTCTGGTTTCCATACCTATATTTATTTTTAAGTCTTGTCTTCTTCTAAGAAGCACAAGTGAATAGAACTTCTGCATTGAATAGAATATCTTCATTCACAAAAGTCAGAAAGATGCATTCTAACTTCCAGCCTACCACTTCTTGATTTTAAATCAAGATGATCATCACAATCTGAGTTCATACTTAGATACCCAGATCCTATAATGATGACAGTCACTGGGAGAAAAAGTAAAGCCTAGTGGGGGAAAAAACCCTTTATGAATTCACATTAGATTAAAACAACAGAGGGTATTGGTTAATGAAGTTTCTTTGATAAGTGAAGTTGTTATTATAGGGCAACAGCCTGTAAATAATCAGAGAGCTCTTGCATGTTTTACAAAGCATTTTTACATAATAGTGGATGCCAACAAGAAGTTATAATTTTCTGTTTTGGTCTCAGTTCATAAGTTGCTTATAGCTGCATTGAGTGCTACCTTGGCATCACAATGTAATTCCCCAAGTCAATTCCCTATCAAAAAGGGGTAAGTCCCTGTGCCTGACAGTGACTATGGCTGTTTATACCCCCTGTATGCCCAGTCCCAAAAACTATATGAACGCATGCCTGATGTCAGTCCTGTAAGTGAGGTTATTCACTTCTTTAAAGTTAAGCACAGGCTGAAGTCATGGTCTGAGCAAAAACTCATTATCCTAAAAGTTATATAACAAGAGCTCTAATCTTTATCACGATTTTTATTTTAGGCAGCCGAGCTGGTAACCAGTGAGTTCTTTGAACAAGGAGACAGAGAAAGATCTGAACTCAAACTCACCCCTTCAGTAAGTTTTTATTACTTCTGAAATAGTTACTAACTTGAATAGAGTAATAAAATATCATTGGGCTCATTCAGAAAAATGAACTGTATTTTGTACATAAAGAAAAATCTTAGAATAAATAAAAGCTCTTTCCAATAAGGATATGCATTTATAACCATATATAAAAGCTCTCCAGTCAACACAGTCACTTTTGCATTGAGCCCTTTTACCTGTTTTCTGTATCTATTCCTGAGGTTATCCTATCAGTGAATTTTCTAAGCAGCAGGTGTTGGATTTAATACACAGAATTGAACTAAAAAATCACAGCTACCTACGGAAATCAAAATTGTCAGATTTACTTTATGTTGCCACTGTATATCTATGTGTATCTATGTTATTTGATGTATCAAATGCTGAAATGCATTTCTCTAATTATACACCTAAATATAGTAGTGTGATTGAAGGGATAAATCGGAATTGAGTGGATTGTAGGCAGATGCGTATAAAGTGTCAAACAAGAACTAGGAAAGTTTCATAAAGATTTTCACTGAATAATTAGAAGATAAAGCCCTATCCAGGTTAAATAACTCAAAATGTTGAGCAGCCATTATCTGGAGGCAGCACAAGAAGGGTAGAAATTATTCTAAAGAATTTAACTGGGAGGAAGAGAGCCAGCTCAGATCCATCACTGTTCTGCTGAGCTGGAAAGCATTATGTGAGAAAACAGAAAATTCTACTCAAAGGTATCTACTTTACATTCTTGCAGGAGGTTATTTACCAGCTCAACTCCAACTGTGGAGCATTTATTTTACACCACAGAATTATACAACACAAACACATTCAGCCTAAAAGTTTCAAAACAGAATTGAAAATAGTTTATTTTTCATGCCAGGCAAAGCAGTAGGAAGACAGCTGCAAAGATTGATTATGGTTTACAAAGTGTTCTGGTTGTGAGAATTTGATCATAGCTGTGAAGTGCTGGATGATGTGTCTGTAAAATACTCCAGTGCAATTAAAGCATGACAGTTTTGTACCCTTCTCAATTCAGGCCATTTTTGATCGGAACAGGAAACATGAACTACCCAGGCTGCAGCTCGAGTGGATTGATAGCATCTGCATGCCATTGTATGAGGTAATTTTTACTTACTGCTCCTGTAGAGTCCATAGAAGATTGTTCTTGTCTCTCTAGGGAACGAGTTAGCTTTCAGAGCAGCCTTGAAAGCTATTTAAACTCTTATCTTACTTAGACTTTACCAAAAGTCTGAATTCCATGCAGAAATCTTCAGATTCCCTGATGGTGGTAATGTCTGTAACCATAATTCCTCTCTAAGTTACAAAAGCTGATAGGGCAATTGATTATTGTGTTTGAGACAAACTGATTCTCACCATGGTGAGGTATGGAGCGCTGTACAGAGATGTGCCAGAGGGACAGTCTCAGTCGGTGCTGTCAAACTTGTCCAAAGCTGTGTGACCCAAAGGGAAACTCAAGCGTGAGCCTTTGTGCTTCCTTCTGGCACCTTCCCAAACTGCTAAGGGGCACTCTAGGCCAAGCCTTTAGGGTCAGTGACAATTTGTGGTTTAACCTGTGCTGTTTAACTCACAGTTTACTCTTTTAAAGGTGCTTCTACACAGACTGCCTGGGTGCTTGGCACACAGTGTGTAAATGCCTGAGTACTCCTTTATTAAGGCTAGAGATAACCACAGAATCATTAAGGTTGGAAAAGACCTCTGAGATCATCGAGTCCAACCATTAATCTAACACTGCCAGGTCCGCACTAAACCATATCCCTAAGCACCACATCTACAGGTTTTTTGAACACTCCAGGGATGGTGATTCCACCACTTCCCTGGGCAACCTGTTCCAATGCTTGACCACCATTTCAGGAATAATTTTTTCCTATCAGAACAATGCTTCTGCCTTTTTGGATTAAACAGCTTCAGGATTTGACTGAAACCACACAGACTGCCTTGTGCCACCAAAGACTGGCCACTGACACCTGAGAAAACAGGGTGATGTTCTCACTCAGCATCCTTGGGGAACTGCAACAAGTTCTCCCTGTTCCCACCACACCCTAAATTGCCTAAGACCTCAAAGCAATGAACAGGTCAGTGATGGTGCACAGCAATACCAGCTCCCATCTTAACATTAAAATGATGAACTTGTGCCTGAATGTTGGCAGTTCCTTTCATTTTATAGACCAGATATATCACCAATATCATACAATAAGGACGTAATAAGGCCCGTAAGAAGGACAATGTGCCCTCTCCCCTCTATACCTTGTGGAATCTGAGGCTGCCACCATGGCAATAATGAAATGACTACCCAGGAGCAATGGCAATTCCTGTTGTGTGACACAGAGAGCAGACACTTGTGTAAGCAGCAAGCCAGGCTGCTGCTTTGCCAAGAGATCCCGTCCCTTTCTAAGGTCAGTCATTGTCCTGATGAAATAAACTACAGCTACTGTTTTCAAACAATTAAGGCAAAGCAAGCAGAGAAGAATATAAATCTATATTGTTTAAAATACCAAGATAATTTTGGACAATATGGGGGAGGGACGATGGACACTGATCTTGGACAGACACTCTTTAAAAAGAATGTTCCTGTCAATAAAATAGCTCATATTACACTAGAATGCATATTATAGCAGAATTCATTATTTCTAATAGCATCTGTAATCCAAAAATGTACAGTAAAGCAGGAAGAGCTGATAATCAGCCCATCCTCTGCATGAGGAAACTACATCTGAGCACTAAAGCTCTGGTTAGTTAGCTCCATCTTAGCAGGAGATCTCCGGGGAATATATTCACATCTGATTTCCCTGCTTTCCACTGTGTTTGCATCATGCTGTGCAGCCATTAGCCTGCTGCTCAACAACTTTAAAAAGAGACACCATCAAACCTGGAAGTCATAGCAGCACCAGCCTTAGGGGTAAACAGAAAACTTTATACCATAGTATCACACGGCAGGAGATTCTCTCTTCAGTGTGGAGCCAAGTTTTAATTTTCATATCCAGCTTAATCAAACTTCAATACACATATCCCATCAGCAGAGTATTCAGGCATTGTAAATCCTCTGTTTAGGGCTGGCTGAACACTACAACTCTGGCCATATCCTAGATTTTGGGGGTATTTTACATTCTTAAAAATTCTTGCCATTGTAGTACATTGTAGGAACTGCATGTGGGGAGAGAACAGATTATATTATTACAAATGCAATATAAAGGGATGTAGTGGCAGCTGATAAATCAGTAAAATATTAGCAGTACTCCTATAGCTCAGTACTTAGAAAAACTATGTTTGAAAAAATCTATAAACATTTGGCACTTATTTTCATACCAAAATTAAAACATTAAACCATAGAGAACAAAATCAAGGCTTTTGTATTTATTTTTTTCCATGCTAGTGATTAGAAATCCTGTATCCATGTGGGATTTTATAGCACCCAGAGCCCCAAAGGGAATGCTATGGGGAATGCACCAGTCCCTACCAGTGCAGTTGCTAGAGTAGGACCTAATGCTGTGTTGTGTTATTTCACACACACACAGCAGAGGTGATCCCAGCAACCAGTAAATGCTGGCAACTCCTATTAAAGTCACATGTAAGATCAGCAGAGCTCCCTGAAATTGTCTTTTCTCAAAGTAACTTCCAAGAGCCAGATATTCCTGGCAGCTGTGGACATCTGAAGTATGCAAACTGAAGGATCTTCACAGCCTAAACTTCCAGGGGTGGTCTGATATCATCCCAGTGCCTCTCACAGTACTAGAACAAACTGTATCCTCTCTGCAGTCCAAGCTTATGAACTAGGCTACACCAGAGTGCCCACAAGGAATGGTTCATATTTAAAATAGTATATAAACTTGGCAGCACATTTTAGTTATGGCTTTTCTAGGCTTATCTTTTTTCCTCAGTTCTGAAACCTTTGTGGAGATTTGGCTCTATCTGCTCTGCTTTCTGCATTTCCTTAAGGTAGCTCAAGCCAACTCACTTGGAGGTGCAGGAGTTCTCCCAGGTAAAGGATAATGAAGTCTCCTTTATTAGGGAACATGGATCACATCCCTCTGCTTACCCAGCTAGAACTGTTCCTGAGTTTGGCCCCTTTTTGTGAGAAGGTTTACAAGTGATTAGCAAATCAATAAGATCTATTCGACTTCCATTAGCAGTCCTGTTTGATTGCCCCTTGGAATGCCCATCCCACCCAGAAGAAAGGATGTCAGTGATACACAAAATGTACTACACCATGAGCTACTGTATAGACTGAGGGTGGATATAGCTATACATATAAAAAAATTAATGTCTGGAATTATGCACAGTTTTCCCATATCCAAGTGTCTAAACCCAAACCCTTTGTGCTTTCTCTGTAAACCTGACTCTGCTCCTGGCACAAGGTAAGCCACAGCTCTGCTCCCTTGCTCCCTCCCCTATCTGCATTCCTATGTAGGAATCAAGCCACCTCCAATTTCATATCTTAGTAATCAAATCCATTTCCTTCACACTGTGGATCAAAGGTCTGTGAAGATAAAAGCATCTCAGGTTTTTTTCATTGCATTTTATTACACTTAGGACATCATCATTTTATTAATTTACTTTTTTGCCACGGTAGTGATCATGGATCAGAGTATTTTTATGTAACAGTGGAGCTTTTGCCTTGATAGCAGAATAGCCATCGATTTACATTGAATCTCAGATTTTAGGGGTTTTAGTTACACTTTACTGCATCACATTTGCTCTTCATTCAAATATGACAGTAAGAAAAACATTTATCAGTAGAGATGAGAAACAAGCTTATTAGAATAATAATTTCTCTTTAAAAATGCATTTTTTTTAAAGCTGTAGAGCATTTCAAAACTACTAAGGTAGCATCAGCATAAAGTACTAATTCCCTTGTTTTGTTAGAGTATCCTATAAAGCAGAAAATTTGAAGCACCCCATTGAAAATAAAACACTATGGCTATGCTGACAGCTGTGTTCACCACACAGAGAAAGCATTCTGTACCTATTTGAACATAAATGTATGTGTAACAGGAAATGGGATTTTTATAATGAAGACAAATTACCTCTCTGACCCTCCAGTAAAGAGATGGTAAGAGTTTCAACACTAACAGATTTCTCTTCTGGACTCTCTCATTTGTGTCTACCTAAAACAGGATCAGTCACAGATTTTTCCCAGCTCAGATTAGATTTCTTTGTGGGGAGCACACCGAGTGGGAGAGTGAAGATCTTATTCTTTTAAATGATTATGTTTCTCACAAACAACATCAAAGCTTCAGCGATTCACATCAAACAAAAGATGCTAACGGAAACCCAGCTCTGTTCAGGGCATTGTTAGGCAGAGACAGTAACGCTATGAATAGCAGGGCCAAAGGCCATGCACTCTGCTTCTGGGCAGATAAATACATAGTCAGGTAGTCAGTGACAATGACAGCAGCTATTTAAATTTAAGGGAGATGTCTTTGTGGAAGATAAAGAAGCTCATGGCTTTTACAACTTATGCGTGCCTGAGATTGCCCTGCTCACCTCTACCTTGGTGCTCCCTTGAACTGCTCCATTTTAGTGCTATTTTTAGAGCTATTCAAGATTTTCTTGGGTATTGAGAACTTCAAACATATAATAGTATCTACAGAATCGAATTTGCATTACTCCATCCAGGATTCTAGGGGGAACTTGGGAAGAGTGGAAACATTCAGCCTAGCAAGTACTTTAAGTGTTTTGAATGGAATGTGGAGGGGCAGATTCTTTCTTTATCACACTGTTTGAAGTACTTAGAAATGTGATCACTCAGTCTGTAACTCCAAGAGCTCTGATATGCCTGCCTTCCTACAGAAGATAATGTCTGGCCTTATAATTAAATCTATTTGTTGTCTATAATGATGTAGCTGCAAAAGCATCTATTCTTCTTATAAACTTAGATTAAATGCACAGGGTGTCATAAATGGTAGAGCCTCTTCAAAGCACAGAAAAAGTACACAGAATTATTCAACAGTCACGGCTCTCTGTGCTTTAACTTCTCTGGTTCAAGAGTTGACTTTGACACTGGAATTGGAAGTACATACACACAGAGTGATTTTTTTTTCCCAAAGATATATACTCTACTTACAATTTTAAGACGAGAGATTAACCTCTCATTTGCAGAGACCATTAAAAAGGTGTTCTTCAACAATCCTGCTTATACTGCTATATCCTGATGCAGCCCTTCCTCAGTTACCACTTCTATCCCTTTCTCTCTGTCCTTCAATTACAATTTTGCATGACAAAATATTGTATAAGAAGTTCAGGGTTTGGAATACTCCTCTAAGAAGCCCTGATTGTCCAGAATGGACTGTATGGCATGGCTTAGTCCTTACCCAGGCAAGAGTCACTGGATGCAGCCAAAACAATGACTTCTTCCTTCAGATATTTTTGTTCTGTCTACACAATTAGAACTGAAAAAAATTTTAAATTATTTAACCAAGAAGACTTTATCTGTATGAACATTATGGAAATGGTTTTCCACCATTCACCAACACCTGGGATTGTTGATACAAAAAGTCAGGGCACTGCTCTTTCATTTTAAGTTAGCAACCAGTCAGGGGGCAGGGAACTCACTAGCTGTTGACCATGCACAATATATAGACAGTCCGTGAAACATGTTTCATTAAAACACTTAACAGTTTATGAAAAAAAAAAAAAAAAAATCAGGACTAAGCTATTTGGAAAGATCTGTTCAATTGAAGCAACTTGATCAGCTCTGTGTGAGTCTCATTGAAGCCAGCTTTTCCTTTGTAGCATGCTGAACGAAGAGGAGGATAACTTTCAATAGAGCCTAAAGAATACCGTAAAGATGCACAGTTTTGGCAGGGTTTGTTTCTGACATTTGATTTGGACACAGAAACTGAGAGATAAAGCATTTATGCTTCCTGAGAGTGCCTGCCTGACAAGGATTAGTAAGGCACATCAGCCCAGGATGCAGTGCGTGATACCAGGGACTGAGGCAGATCAAACAGATGTTGGCAGATCAAATTAGTCTCCCTTTCTGTTGAAATCCAGTGGGTAATATTATCCAAGCAAGAGCAGGTGCAACATATTCTGCTGTGTTTGTAAGAACTTTGCTTCAGAGGAAACTTAATCAGGCCAAATGCCAGTGCTGGGGGGAAGTTGGTAACTAAGGATTGTGTTAGGAATAAGGGTTTGGCCCAGAGAAAAGAGATTTTTGGCAAATTAGATGGATCTCTCTGTAGCCTTGAAATAGGAACTTAAGTAGGTTCAGCACTTTTCTTGCTTTGTTTCTTGTCTACTAATGATGAATCTAAATGAGGCCACCCAGAATGAATTCTCTGGAACTTTCAGAAAACTCAGATACCATCCCTGTATTAAAACTTCCAGTAATGGAATAAACATTAGCAAATTGTTTTTCTTACCTATTGCCCTTAATCTGAGAAGTTTTTTTCTGCTACTTTCTTACTAATAGAAAAGGTTAAGAAGAGCTATACAAGAAAGAAAAACCAGGAAAAGAAGAAAGAATGATTTTATTTGCAATTTCCATCTAAGTCCATCACTGTTTCACAGTATAATATGGAAAAGCATAGTTTTGGTGATTTCAGAGCAAAGATTTTTTTTGTCTGTGACTATCATGAACATCTTCTTACAAAAGGCTCAAGGAACCTGATCCTCTTTTTCTGCTTCCTGAGAACAGGGAGGGTTTCATTTTGCCTTTGAAAATTAGGAGAATATTATTTTTGCTATGATTTTTATAACTTGGTGAGATTATTGATGCAACATTGTATTACTGTCAACAATTTTAGGAATTTACTAGTTTCTCCAAAATGTTTAGAAGAGGCAGCAGAAAGGAGTCCTTTTGCCCTTCAGACAAGAGTACTTCAGCTTACTTCTGAGTCATCTTACGCCAAAACAGTCTCAACTGAAAGGGCAGTTCATCAACAAAGGTATTTGGGAGAGGATAGAAAAACAAACATTTCCCTTTGACTTCAGTGAAGCTAAGCTTCACTAAAGGCTTTCGCCCTAATCTGTGAGAAAAATTGAATCATTCATAATATTACGATTTCTGTTGCTGTTTTACTTAGAATTATCTGCCCAATGTGTTGTGAAGGAAATGGCAGTCATGTATGGAAACGTATATAAAGATCTGAGGAAGTAGATTGAAAAGTTGGCAGATAAGGTAGAAGAGACAGCCAATAGAGGGAACTCAAATTGTACAGCAAATCTGAAAGATGAATGGATAATTTAACAGCCATTCAGTTTTCAAGAAAGACAAAGCACAAACTACATTGCATCAGAAAAGAACTAGAAATGATGATGGATGAAACACTTCAAGTAAGTGTTCAACACAACAGAATCACAGTTGCCTGCAGAATTCCCAGCTGAGGGTAAATTCAAAGAACTAAATCGGCATATGAGACTGATATGGTTTGAAGAATTTTTCAAAATCCATTTAATAGCAAGGCAGAAGACATTGATCAGCTGCTTGGTTAAAATGCTGAAAGGAGTTAGAAACATTCTGTCTCTCGCATGCTCTAGATGCAGAATCAAAACCATAAACAGCAGAGCTAAATAAGAAGTTGTTTATGAAATAATAACTCTTCCTTTCTGAGCAAACCCTTGGTTTCATGAAATTGTAATGAACTACAGATGAATCCTTTGCAACTATAGCAATACATCAGTAGAGCTACTTCAGTTGGTCCCAGTCCTTCAGAATCACTCTCCCTTTGGCAGCATAACATGCTTGATACTGGCCGGAGCACATTTTGCTACCAGGAGCTCTGTACATACTTTCCTCCCTGAAGTATCCAGCACATTTTACCAGTGCTTAATCTTACTTTATAATCATCCCTCTGTAGTTTATTTCCAAAGGAGTACAGTACAGTATTATTCTTGCTAGTGTACCATAACCAGAAAGAAGCTTAATACTAATTCATAGTGGAAGAGCTGAACACTTGCACATGTATTAGATCCCTTTCCAGTCACAATTGGCTTCCACCCACTAACAATTTATAGAGATAAGCTAAAAGAAACTCCTGTTTTCTGTCAGGGAAATTTGTAATACATTAATTTCATCTAATTACATTTTTAGGCATCAGAAAAAAATTCCCTGGCAGAAATGAAAAAGTAATCCACTAATGTATTATGTACGTGATGACCTGGACCCTTCCTCAGTAAGCCCTAGAAGGAATAAACAAAGTCCCCTTCAACCACAAGGAGATTGCAATAAATTTTTTTTCATTAACTCAACCCTCTCACAAATACTGGGGTTTTTTGCAGAACATAATGATTAAATACAGTCCTGAATCAGTAGGGCAAATAATTAATTCATACACAGTCAAGGGTCCATAGAAGTTAATCCCTACATCTTCTCTGTATCACTTTATCTTCTGTATTCTACTGTGGAAGGTAGAACTCTAGCAATTTTTTGGTGTTTAGTATATGGGCACATATACAGAAATACTTTTGGGTTTTCAAAACAATTTCCATCAAGTATTTGTATTATGAAAATAGAATCTGTGGATGACTGCAGCACAGGTTCCCTTTTATCTGAACTAATCTGAAGTTCAAGGACTTTCAGATAGATGGCTCACCTTTGGCCTATGTATTCTCATGTGAAAGCCACTTCAGCAAAACTCAGGAGTCCAATTCAGCTTTGCTGTAACTGGTCATGACTCTCTTGACTTCAACAATGCTTCATATGCTTACACCGAGTCTGAATTTATCCCTATGGCTTCTCGGTCACTGGTCCTCCCTTCCAACTAAGAAACTGCCTACATAATAAAAGTGATTCATTAGAAACCACTGGGTTCCAAAGTAGAGTGAACACTGAGACCTATAACTTTTTTATATGTGCTCAGTCATAAAAATGAATTTATATGGTCTTATTCCATAAACTCACTTTACAAATATTAGCCCCGCAACCATACTTTCATGAGCTGTAATCTTGTCAAAGCTCATAAGTTAAGCAAGGTCAGAATTGGTCAGTATTTGGATGAGAATCTCTAGCAGGGAGGGGAAAAAAGTATATACTCTGTAAATCCTGCAGTGTTTGTAAGTTACGACATACTGTGCTCCTCTTTAAAGACATTTGGTACTAGTCTTAGAATGCAACAAAATTTTGTATTTGCTTTGGCAACAGTTTAGTCTCTGACCACATCTGTGCTGCATCTTGGCAGTTTCAGCTAATGTCCTTCCCCAGAGATGAAGATGATGTAGCAGATGAAGTCTTCTCTCCCCCACACCCCACTTCAACCCAGAAGTTGGTACCCAGAGGTACAAACAAATGCCTCCACTGCTCCCCATCACCCTCTCCCTGAAGGGGTTTGTTTCTACTGCTATTGCTTCTGCATTCTCTATGCTTTATCTACCAAAATATACATCTCTATACAGAAGGAAAGAAAAAAAAACCCAAAGCAAACCACTCTGCCCCCCCCCCCCCCCGCCCTC
>NW_008238358.1:4174666-4181396 GCF_000691975.1 Corvus brachyrhynchos
TGCCCCTCTCCCAGGTGCACACAGTATAGTGCTGAAGTGCCTTTAACCTTTTCTTGTGTTGGAGGAGCTTATGTGTAAGCATATAAGAGAGAAGAATGGGAAAGAATGTTGTGGGCAGAGTAGTACATAGTCCCAAAAGACATCTAAATAATTGAAGGTGCTAAGAAAAAGTCACTGCTATACAGTAACTTTTTGACAAACAGCTTAGTCACACATCTGAGGTAATACATGGATGCAGAAGGGACCTGCAAACCTCTCTGGCTTTTCCTAACGCTGGAGCAGGCAGTGCCTCCCCCATGCTTTATCACACTGCAACTAAAACAGCTTTTACAGTAAGGGGATAGAATGGGAAAGATCACCAATCCTGTAACTACTGCTGTGGGGCAAGGCAGATGCATTGCAATGGAAGGACTGCAAGTGGGAAGGGGGGTCCCAGGCCTCAGGAGACAGGAACTCCCCCAGGCAGGGGTTCCCTCTCCCCCGAGCCCAGCTGCCCAGCTGCCTGCCAGCTCCCATCCTGCCTGCTGCACCAAGGAGGAACAAGGAAAAGGGCCTTTCTGGAGCTACTGAGTTCATGTGGTGATATCCCATGTCAGACAGCTGGTGAAGACCAAGCCTTTTCCTAGGAAGGCAAGTAATAAATAAGGTATTAAGAACCTAGACACCAAATTAGACAGATCACTAGTTTGTAAGAGGCATGCATCAAAAAACATGGAGGAGCAGTACATCAAGGGGTTCTCATGCAATAAAATGGAAAGCAAAAACTGCAGCCAGGAGGTAGAAAACCCTGACGAGGCTACAGCCAAATAAACTTAAATAGCTTTGGGAATAAATTGGTGGTTTAATTCGGATCAGGAACAGGTGCTAGGAATGTAATTCAGTAAATGGTCCAGACCCTGCCAGAAGGGAGAGAAATGTGTTGCTTTTGAGATAATTTCCCAGAAGCTTCATAAAAGCAAATTGATTACTGGAGTTTAATAATTAAAACAGGGCCAGATATATAGTAATCAAATGAGTTTTTAATTACATCTCAAGAAGAAATAAAATCCAATTTGTGCACTTTGTATCAGAGAAGCCCTACTGAAACGCTTTGGTAGCTGGAAAAAATAAAATAAAAGCTAATTTCCATAGGAATTATAGTAGACAGTTTAATTAAAAGACTAGATCAGAATGAAAAAGTCCCAAAGTGAAAGGATACTAAATACAGAAGCAGTGGTCCAAACATCAAATCAATGTCTGTATAAAGACATTTTATAGACCAAGTGCAAAATCTGCACTGTCAAGTATCACTAATCTAAATCAATGTGTAACAAAATAAAGTTTCTTAAAATTACACTATATATTTTGTACATATTCCGTTGAATTAATTGCTGGTGCTATGGTAAAAATTAATATCAAAGACATGGTTTATTCTTTCTTAAATACTCCTTATAATTTATTTCATCAAAGTTAATGTTAGTAGTTAACCATTCTTGTTATTTACCTGGTAGCCTCTGTTGCACCTTGGTTATTAGACTCTAATGTCTGCTTAGACCTATATTTTGAAGAAATATATGTGTATTTACTTACAGAAAATATGTTTACAGCTCATAAGATAACAGTGATTACCATAGAACTGTGGGGGTGCTTTCTGAATCTATTCCCAGCCTACCTGGGCTCCTGGTCTCTGCTGTAGTCGATGCAAAGCTAATTGATGTAAGCACCTCGAGCACTCGCAGTCCTCCTGGCACAGTATGTGACAGGGCTGTCTCCTGCCATAAGCCATGGCATATGCCAAGGCCTGGAGGGACAGGCACAGCAGGAGGTCGTGCCCAGACCTCTGCAATTGCTCCCTGGCACTAGGCTGGAAAACATCACGGTCTTGTGGTCAGTCTTGGCAAAAAAACAAGGTTACAGAAAGGACACAGACATAGCCGAGAGCTGCACAGCCACAGTGAGACAGAGTCCGCAGTCCCAGCGAGCTCCGGCTTCTCTATCTTGCCTGTAGCTGCTATAGGTTCCTGGTATAGCATTTGTGACAGGAACAGCCTGTACTGCATTTTGTACTTACAGATCCTGGGGCTGACGGATGTGAGCACATCTTTGTGCTTAGAGAGATTTGAAACACGCTGATTTTGATTTAATCACCGGGGTGTTTGCTTATACATACATACATACATACATACATACTTTTTTTTTTTTTTTTTTAATAGAAAATGTATATTGGAAAAATGCTTCACAAGAACTTTTTGAAGATACTGGCTGTGCACAGAAAGGATTGGATAGGTTGCTGTCAAGGGCTGAGTATGTCATGTGCTACCTCTAGACACTGAGCTGGTAATGCAGGTGCTAATGGCAGCGGCAGTGAGCTTTTCAGATTATTTTCAGCTGTTTATAATGCATTATTGCCCCTCTCTTTTAGACTTTGCCAAATCAGGTTTAAGGAATACACAATGGTCTGAAATAAAGACATAAAAATGGAGATTTCTGAGGCATGGGGATGGGAATGTTAAAAATCCTTATCCATTCTATAAAATGAATGCCCATCAGCAGCAAGCAAAGTTCTGTGGGGCAGACTGCAGCGAACCCTGCCTCTTACCCCAGGCCCAAGACTGCAAAATTATCTGCCCAGTCTGTGCCATATTCTAAGGAAATAATTTCAAGTGGATTTGATTCAAGTCCCAGCTTCTTCCTCATGATGTGGTTTTTCATAAATGCTGAGCATTCATATTTCCTACCAAAGTCTACAGAAATAGCAAGTTTTCAGCACATCTTAAAATCAGGCCATTAACCATTAATTATCATATAATAGCTCAATTAAAAATCTACCAACACTTACTTCAAGCCAAGCTCCCACGGTTTGCAAGCTAGCTATAAAAAAAAATCCAGTTCTTTAGTGGTGTCTGGGCTCTAGAGACCATTTAAAGCAGTTGCTGTTAACCCTGCTATTTAAAGCAAAAACTGATCAACTTTCTGCTTCCCCTTTCCTTATAATTCTCTGCACTTTTAGAAGAACAACTTTTGTTGCCTTCTTTGTCTTTTTTTGGTTTTTAATCTGGCACCAACCCTTTCTTTCCAATGACACATAGTTTCCATGCTATCAGAGAAAGCATGCTGCCCAGCTCTCAGCAAAAGCCACTGCTTGCTAATCAGAAAAGCTGCAAAAGAATACTCCTCTGTCCTGAAAGGACACATTACATGACCACTTGGGAGGTAACTGATTAACCCTTTCCTGACATCCACTGCTGCTGTTTATTTCTGTCTCTCTTTAATCTAGATACAAAACCAAGTGAAGCATTTGTGGTCTTTTCACATAAGCAGCTGATATTAAACTTATAACAAAGGTATGCAGGAATTACATAATTTAGGGATGTATTCAAAGCCAGACAAAACCAAATAAAAGATTCTTACCAGCCTCTATGAGCTTTGGACTGGGTATGTAGAGAAGAGGTGATTTCAGTGCAATCTCAAAGAAAACTCATTTATATTTCGTTATTTTAAACACACAAAAATTGATTTTTCTGCCAGCTTGGGAAAACACATTACTGTTGTGGTTTAGTCATCTATAGGAAAGCAGAATTTAGCACTAGGGAGATTATTTCAGCTTTGTCCAGCTTGTCATCCAATCAGTGGACTTCCTGTTCATAGATGCAAAGATAGATAAAGAGATCTTAAAGGGAACAATAAGCTTTACCTCCACAGGTATTTACAGCTGGGAGTGAGGATGGTAGGGGTGTAGTGCAGATTAAACTCTTTTTTTCCCCTGTTATGCTGTGGACTGTCCTTCAAAGGAGTGCATATACTGTCAGTATTTCTTCTCTCATCCTCTTTTTAACCTTCTTCCAGTGTCTAGTGAAGCTGAATGTGAAACTGAAGCCTATGCTGGACTCCGTGGCAGTAAATAGAGGTAAATGGGAGGAGCTGCACCAAAGAAGACTTCCTTCTCAGGCAGCATCCTTGTCCTCCTTTTCCTCTAGCTTCACCTCTCTCAAAGACATAAATTAAGCCTGCAAATACCAGTGTCAGTTAACAGTAAGGGCTGTCTGAAAGGTTTTCCTAAGCTTAGACCCACTATTTTCTAAGAAATGCTTTCACAGACATGCTTAATTGATCGGATATTATGTTGATGGCAGCGTAGTTTGCTTTTCCTTGGAAGGCTTAGTGGGACTGAATGGAAGGCCTGCAGTAGGATTGCGCTGCTATCTGGAGTGACACGGAAGACTGAAAAGAAGAAGTGTTCATTCAGCTCCACTACATTTCAACTGCTGCTGTAAAAATCTGTAAAGCTGACAACAGATTGAAATATAAGAACTCGCAGCTTAATAAAATTAATAATACAGAGCAGGACTGGGATGCAAGCTGGCCAATTCATATGCAAGGAGCTGCGGAAAACAGAATAGTGTGTAATTACATTGTTGTTTTGCATCTCTTCAGTACATGTTATGAATCAATTATGCCTGCTTTTGTGATGTTCCTCTCTTACTCTCCCTCCTCTTTTATGCCTGGATGTTCTGAAAAGCCTGCTTTGTATTCTGAAGAAGTATTTTTTTACAACAAAGCTTCTTAGTGATTGATCAGGGCCTTTAGAATTGCCTGCCTTTGCTACATTTAAAAACAAACTTTATTATCTTTAAAAACACCAAGCTGTCCCTTCTTCCCTGAGAAATTCATATTAACAGTGCAGCAAATTTCTCAGCAAGAGGAAGTTTGCATAAAGACAAAATATTGCATGGTAATTTTAGAGTGGGTTTTTTTTTTTCCTTTTTAAAAATGCTCTTGTAATACATTCATTTTCTTTTTAAATTATAGTGTGGCCTAAGGAAAAGATTAATGGGTTTTTATGAAAACAGAATACAAATAAAAAGGAAATCTGTTGCTTTGTGGTTCAGGTTTATATTACATTGAAAAGCAGACCATGGATAAGCCTTTCTACTATAATTTCCAGTTGAAAATATTATTTTGAAATGGTGGAGAGGTAGAATATCATCACACTGGACTGACTACCTCTTACTCTCTCACAGTTCTTTCAGTACAATTTCAGATGCTGTTATTACAAATAGCACAGCATTAGTCAACGCTCACATGTTGACATCTGTGGTAAAGGTGTCCCTAAAAATCTAATTAAATATGACAGGTCACAAAACCAAACATGTCTCTGTGTGATGACCCTGGTACTACCTGAAAGTTGGTCTCCTTCCATTAGTGCCAAGACCCCTAATGTAGCAAACTTGTGATCTGTGATTTGAGGGTGCTTTCTCTGCTGCATGACCAGACACAAGAGGAGTCATGTTGCAGTGCTTATGAGTGCCCATTCATAGGAAAAAGAAAAAAAGAAGCCTTTCTACTCCATGAAAAATGGGATTCTAAATATAGGGTTGTCTGGGAGCAGAAATTAAAGCTGAATTCAGCTTAGTTTTACACCTGTGCCAAACTCCATTTACTTCAGTGGAATTACCTTGAACTGGCACCAGCTTAATGGAAATCAGAACCTGGCCCAGCTGACCAGATGCTAAAAGAACTTTTCTCCTTTCTAAGGGAACTGAGTTGTTAGAGCCTTAGAAAAGCTGACTACATCTGTCTGACAATCAAACAGAAACAACAAATCTGCTGATCATTTCTTTAAAAGAAACACAACAAAACAAAAACACTCTGTGCATCTAATGGTGTGTAGGACAATAGCTGTAAATTCAGTAGCATTGCGAGCCAATCTGTTGATGCACAACTGAACCACATCACTCTCTAGCAGAAGGAAGCAGGGAAGGAGCAGAAATGCAAACTGCACAGCAGTGAGTACATGCACCAAATGGAAATGTTTCTGCTGTTCTTTTGCCACTTCTTTTTTCTCTGAATAAAGCCAGATGCAGTTTAGTAAGCAGCCATACAAACCTGCAACATGTACTTTATGGGAAAAACAGATACTAGATACAGTACTGCTGGCAGGTACACACGGCTTTCCTGAATTTTGATATTGCATATTGCTAAGTATAACGTAATTTATAATGCATACCCTACAGCCTCCCTGAAGGTTGAGTCTCCCCTCATTTCCTCTCCTTTTTATTGGCTTCAGTGCACTGTTGCCCATGGCAACACCCACTGGGAGGGATGGGGATTCGGCAGCACCGCAGCCTGACACACAGCTGAAGCCCTAACAATGTTAACCATCAATCAAGTGACTGTTTGTAATTGCCTCCATCTATTTCTCCTGTCTTTTGGTATCTTTGCCATTGTGGGTCAAAATTCAGAAACTGCTGACTAATGTTATGGTTCTGTTCCTCCATCACAAGGAAGAAAATGAGAGCACACGGCTTGATCTTATCAAATTGTTCTCAGGCAAAACGAAGCAACTCTACTGAAACTGGAGGGCCCAGAAGTGCATGTCAGAACAGCATTTGGTCTCTGAAAGTCATATAGCTCAATCTTAAAAAAACCAACCAACTAAACAAACAAATACCTTATTTTTTTTTTAAGACTTAGCTTAGGAAACAACAAAAAACATTTTGTGAGAAAAAGATGATTCTTTGGGGAAGCATGTAGTACAGTAAAGAAACATATTTCAAGTCTATTATATTTTAAGATTGTGGAAAACACTTTTTAGCTACTGCTTATAAACTTGATGATCAGAAGTTGTATCTGCTTTTCATTATTTCTGATAGGGAAACAATTTCCTAGTATTTCAGTCAGTTTTGCCCAACTGTCTGATACATGCACAGGAGACATGATTGCGTAGGTTATTTAATCTCATTCTTTTTTA
>NW_008238358.1:4181450-4184583 GCF_000691975.1 Corvus brachyrhynchos
TAATTCTGTGAATGTATATAAAACACGGGTCCACAAGAGGCAAGGACAAATCAAGAGAGCACGTGGAGAAGACAACTGTTACCCAGGAGAGTGCTGCTTGGCCTTTCTCTTGAGATGCCCAGCACATCAGCAACAGACAAGTCACCATTTCTTTGCCCCAGCTGTAAGTGGAAATGTGGCCTTGAATGACGCCTCTGGCACTTACAATTCCAGTGCTAAAATCTCATGGGCACATGGATTGTCCATAGGACACCCAGAGGTGCTTCAAGTTGGTTCAGTGGCAATGCCTTTTTTCCAGGTGTACTACTGACTCATTTCAACTGCAGCCTGAATTTGGTCAGGTTTCTGGCCCATGAATTGCAGGCCTTAAGGTCTCACAAGAGCCAGGCAGCAGCCCTCATTTTGTCACCAGAAAATGCTCAAGAGAAGATCTGGGTCTTCATTCCCATCCTCAAAGGTAGTTCAGGCCAAACAGTCATTTCACTCAGGATTCCCACCTGTGAAACCACTTACCAAAATCAACCTTTCCTCACAAAAAAATGAAACCCAAATAAAACAATAATTTAAATAAAACCACTATAAATAAAGGCTAATCAGGAAGGAGCTTGACATTCAAATCCTGCTTGATTTCGAGCAGGCTTTTGAACTACAGGTGCATCTGTCCCACCAACTGGTGGCGAGTTACAAGGGTGGGCTTGTCTCCTGCCCTTCTGCAAAGGCCCTTTTCATGTGCTCAGCAAGGAGACAAGGATACCCACTGGGTACAGCCCCAATTTTGGCTTCAGTCCTGGGAGGGGCATGGAACAGACAGGCTTTGGTGGAAGAGCTCAGGTTTCATATGTGCACCTCCCTGGACTAAAGTGCTCCCCTGCAACACAACACTGTGACCCCACCAGAAAACTGAACACTGTTCAAGGCGAGGAGCACCTGGGGTAGAGGCTCTCCTGTGATTCAGACAGAAGAACATCCCAAGAACAAGATGTCCAAAAGGTGCCTTTGGCCATAGTTTGAGTAGTGAAATCAGACAATTCCCTCCCAGCCCAGGACCTACAGACAAAGAAGAACAGCTTCATAATGTGATGGAAATGCAGACATCTGCTTGTCAGGACGTGGTTTTGCTTCTGCTCCAAAGCAGAGTCACACAAGGTCAGGCAGCAGTAGCTCACTGAGGTTTAAGCTGGATGCCTCATGTGGCAGGCGGGGGCAGAACTCTCCACACAGCTCTGTCACAGCCAGCCCCGCCTATTTACAGGGCCAGGGGTCTTGCCAAGAAGGTCAGCTGTATGTTTTGTAACCACAGCGTGGACAAGTATGTTTCATTTTAGCTCAGGCATTTCTTCAGATGGTGTCCTTGGTACAGCAGCTGCATTTTTCTGGTCTGGTGACCTTGCTAATTGCTCCTTCTTAGAGTGCATTGCAATCTCATAATGTGCCTGTAGTTACAAACAAAGCCAATACTAGTACTCACAAATTATTTTTGAAAACTGCAACCAGCAGTGCCTAACATCATTTGTAATATTTAGATGAATTCATTCTAGTGGAAAAACAGGAGTGTTTCAGTCTACAGGCCAAATACTTATTTTCCCTTCATAAAACTAAACCCACTTTAGTTCCTGGTAATTCATTTGTGCATTGAGTGAAATTTTAAAACTGGTTTATTTCAAAGTTCTGTAAAACATATTAACAGGCACTTCAATGCTTAGAGTGTTATGGGCAAGAAAATATAGAGCAAGAAGGTTTTTTACTGGCTTTGTCAAAGGAAGAGTTGTCAAAGAGTAAAATCATGTGAATGGTTTCTAACATAGCACTGAAGTGGAACATATAATCTGCTGAATTGAGATGCCTCAAAGATGCCCATCGCTGGAATGTGCCAGTATTGGAATACATCCTGTATATTGCTTGTTACCTTTTCTTTCTTGGATTACTTTGTATTTAATCACGAATTTATAAGCATGTTGGCCACTGCATCTTACAGTTTTGTGGGGAATACCATTAAAAACCCTGAACCTTTGCCTGTGGGAAACAACTGACACGTGCACAGAAGTACCACGTGTCTGTTCTAAGGCAAGGGAATCCCAGATACTTGCAAAATGTAAACATGTAACTTAAAAGACTTCTGCATCCTTTTCCTTTCTTTTGCATTTTAAAACCATTACTCCTATTGTTTTGCTGGTTCAGCTTTCAAAGCATGCTTCTGAAATGAGCAACTTAGTTTTACTGGTCTTTAAAAAATAAATAATTTTAATGCCTTACTATTATTTTATTATGATTATTACTTTTCTTTGAAACTACCTTGTTGGGATCAATCACAGCTGTATCTATTGATTACTGAATCACACAAATAGAAGATCCTGAAAACACGCGAGACTGAGTGGCCCAGATACGATTTTTGACACATAACCGTGCAGCACTCATTCCTGGGGGCAAACCAAACTTCATCACTGGATACACTTGGCATTAATCTGGAATGACCAGAAACCGAATCTGTCTGCTGACTCTAATGGAGCTATTCACATGTACAGAAATTATACAGATTATACAGTCTGTGGTACGGAGTATCACTGTTCAGTAGAAATATCATGGGGGGGGTGGGGGGGGAGGCCCTCCAAAGCACAATTACATTGTTGAGTAAGAAAAATTGGAAGTAGTTTCTTCTACTTTTGAAAGATGCAGGAAAGCTGTCGGATTGTGCGAAGGAACAAACATACGTCCTGCCTTCCACCAGCTTTAACCAATTTTGGATCTTGATGGGCTGTATAGGGAATGTTTCGTGTTGACAAAGCCCAAGACAGAAGTTAAATGCTTCCTGCCCTGGGCTACCTGTTTAGCTTAGAGCCTGCTTTTACACCACCTACTTCTTAAGGGAACTATTACACAACATTTAGAAATATAGGAGCTGATTTTTACTCTTTACTCCTCCCAGCTGCACGAGACCGCGAAACGAGGGAAACATTCTGGCCCAGGCAGCGATTTCAGGAGGCTCCAGCTCTTTGCGCCAGTTCGGAATCGGCACTGAACACGCCGCGTCAGTGCTCGGGAGACGGCCGCAGGGAGGGGAACAGAGGAGGGCAGGCAAACGCAGAGGACGCAGACCAGCTCCCACTTGCGGCGGGGCGCCCGGTTATGCCCGGGC
>NW_008238358.1:4185396-4192828 GCF_000691975.1 Corvus brachyrhynchos
ATGCAAGTGTTGGGGTACTGCCCGGAGCTGTCCTACAACATGGCGCTGTGCTCCTACGCGGCCAAGCAGTACCCTGCGGCCCTCAAGTACATCTCCGACATCATCAAGCGCGGCATCCACCAGCACCCAGAGCTCAGCGTGGGCATGACCACCGAGGGTATCGACGTCCGCAGCGTGGGCAACACGCTGCTCCTGCACCGCACGGCCCTGGTGGAGGCCTTCAACCTCAAGGCGGCCATTGAGTACCAGCTGCGCAACCTGCGAGCGGCGCAGGAGGCGCTCACGGATATGCCGCCGAGGACTGAGGAAGAGCTGGATCCGGTCACGCTGCACAACCAAGCACTCATGAACATGGACAACCAGCCCACTGATGGCTTTGGGAAGCTGCAGTTTCTTCTCCTTCAGAACCCCTGTCCACCAGAAACTTTTGGTAACTTGCTACTCCTCTATTGCAAGCATCAGTACTACGACCTGGCAGCTGATGTGTTGGCAGAGAATGCCCATCTGACCTACAAACTTCTCACACCTTATCTGTACAACTTCTTGGATGCCATTATTACTTGTCAAACTGCCCCTGAGGAGGCTTTCCACAAGCTAGATGATGCAGCAGGGACAATGGCTGAGCAGCTAAGAAAACTCACAAAACAGGTACAGGAAGCTAGGCAAAATTGGGATGAGGAAGCTCTAAGAAAAGCAATTAATGAGTATGATGAGACTCTGGATAAATATGTACCTGTCTTGATGGCCCAGGCAAAGATTTGTTGGGACATGAAGAACTACACAATGGTAGAAAAGATCTTCTACAAATCAATGGAATTCTGCAAGGATCATGAGGTGTGGAAGCTCAACGTGGCTCACGTGGTCTTCATGCAGGAGAGCAAGTATAAAGAGGCTATTAAGTTCTATGAGCCAATAGTTAAAAAGCACTACAACAACATTCTTGATGTCAGTGCCATTGTGTTAGCAAACCTCTGCGTTTCCTACATCCTGACAAGCCAGAATGAAGACGCAGAGGAACTAATGAGAAAGATCGAGAAGGCAGAAGAGCAGCTGTCCTATGATAATCCTGATAAAAATACCTACCATCTTTGCATTGTCAATCTAGTCATTGGTACCCTCTACTGTGTGAAGGGAAACTATGACTTTGGTATTTCAAGGATCATTAAAAGCCTGGAGCCATATAACAAAAAACTGAGCACTGACACGTGGTATTACGCCAAGCGGTGTTTCCTGTCCTTGCTGGAGAACATGTCCAAGCACATGATCATGCTGCGTGACAGTGTGACTCAGGAGTGCGTGCAGTTTCTGAAGCAATGTGAACAGTATGGAAGAAACATCCCAGCTGTCATTGAGCACCCCCTTGAAGAGAGTGGGATGCACAGTGGGAAAAACACAGTCACCTATGAAGCCAGGCTTTTGAGGGCACTGATGTATAAGATCAGTGGGTGGGCTGAGTAAATGTTACTGTACAGCAGAAATGAGAATTTTGTTCTTATGTTTGTGAGGTCATGCTAACCCTCACAAAAATCTCTGAAGATTTTGTGCTGTATTTTAACAATGTTCAGTAGAAAATAGACTATTTTCATGAAATTAAGCTGCATCAAATAACTAGGGGCATTCTCAGTAACCAGTCCTGTTAAGTAAAGCTTAAGATATATTGACCAAGAATGTCGTTATAGAAATATCATAAAGTTTTCACCCATAAGACAATATTTTAGCCTTCCAAAATTTTGAACAAGTTTCTTTTCATTGGTTGACATTTGAAAAAAAATGTGTTGTCTGTCTCTTTTAGGATGGACTTGGAATAAAGAGTTGCTTTAATTCTCTAATTTGTGCCTATGTGTAAATGTTTCTTTCTTTTGCTTTTTCCAAGGTATTTTTAATATGTTGCAGATCATTTTGAAAGTATATTTAAACACAAGAAATGGCTTTATATTAAAAAATCAGTTCTACAAACAGAAACGTTTCCATTTGCTAACTCATTAATAATGCACGAGTGTTCTACCAAATTCTATAACTAATACAGGGACTGGGAATATATTCCAGGAAGGCCGTATTAGGATGATACCTCAGTTTAGATCTACCTTTGAAATAAAATCTGTTACAACAACTGGCTTCAGAGACACTGCTGAGTGCTGCCCCTCAGAGTCCCGGTGCCCCCACCATCTGGGTGGCAGCTGTTGCCCTGCAAACCTGTTTGGTAGCAGCACAGTAAGCAACATCTGCTTACATAGTAATTCAGTCCTCCGTGTGCAGCCCCTCCAATCCAAATACTATTCTTAAAATAGTCTCTGGTAAAGAGACCCGTGAATCTGAAATTATATTCTTTTCCATTTTTCTTAAAAAAAAGCCCATGTAACTTCCATTTCATGCAAGGCTTATAACCTGTACCCTTGGGTGGAAGAAACCTGCTTCTCAGTTTCCTCCTTGTGTTACACTCTTCCTGCATCTCTCAACACTTCTCCAAAACCCTGTTTATTTGCTTAATTTCTTTACTTGACATTTCCATCACCCTGGCATCAGTTAGTGTATTTTCTCAACAGTCTTTGCATCCCTTTTCAAACATACATACTCCACAGTGAAATGGGACCATAATGCCTTCCAGTGTTTTTACACAGTCTGGTTCTGTGCTCCATGGCTGTTCTCCTTTTTGTGTATTCTGCCTTTTGAAGCAATGTATGAGCTGAAGTTTTCAAAATAAGGATCAAAAATCCATGGCTTTAACTCACTTGCTTACCTTTGATACTGGCTCCCTGAAGAGCTGTCCTAGGGGAATTTTGGAATCAGGCTGCATCTCCCTCAGAATCCAGTTTCTATGCTGTGGTTTACCTGGAAAGAAAGAGAACAGCATTTTTGAAGTTTTGAAGCTATTATAAAGGAATAGAGTAATTAATCCTTCCAGAGAGTTAATGTATATAGGATGTGCACGGGCCTGCAACCATTTCAGCATAGAGAAAGTCAACTCTTGTGTGCTGGGGGAGAAACCTGTCAGGGCTGAGCATATCATGTGCAGCTAAAGGAAATGCTGTGGGTTAGGTAATGCTACAGTTTACCCTAAAACATATACTGTTATCCTATAACAGTAAATTAAAATCAAATTTAACAGTATCAAAATGGAAAAATGTTCTAGAGAGACTAAAGAGCAGACAGGAGATGCAGCAAGGTGTCCTAGAGAGGCCTCCATAGCTCATCACTATGCCATTAAGCCCCTGATTATTGTGATATTAAATATTTCCCACAACTGTTTCCCCATGAGGAGGAGACCTGTGATTTCTAATTTTGTTCAACTCCATGAAGCACAGCAGCAGTAAAGCACATCTCTAATTTACAGTGCAACTGTATTATATATTATGCAGCATAAACAGCATGACCTTTAAAAAGAAAGTTTTTAAAAAGTCACACCACATAACAGTGTCTGAAGTGCAGTAATAGGCAATGCCCTTTATTTAATATTCATTGTGCATTTTCTGTAAAAGTCACTGGACATTTAAAAAAAAATTCACTTTGCAGATTCGTGCCCGTGCAAATGTTGAATGCCCTCTAATGGAGAGTAGTTTAGATACTTGTATGTTCTTGGTTTTCCATACAGCCAGTGGCTTTCATGAGGGCACTGCTGCCAGGATTTGCAGCCCCAAGCACTTCATCACTTCCTTGCCTCCCATGCCCACACAGGTGTACACCGCGAACAAGCGGAGGCAGCAGGGCCCGCCGGCTCTGGCGCACAGTGCCCGACTGCAGCCTGCAGCGCAGGCACCGGCTCCTGGCCACAGGCTGGGAAGGGAGAACAGCCATGCTCCCAAGAGAAATAATGTCCCCATAAAAAGCTGTGGAGTTGTGCAAGCTGTGGCTGTTTTAGAATGTACAGCTAGAGGGCAGTCGGCATGCCTGCAGTTTGCTTCATCCTGTTACATCACAACAAAAGCACAAAAAAAAGCCAGGAGAAAATGTCAAGAGCAGCATTTTTTCTGTTTTTCCCTTTTCCTTCTGTTTTTATGTGCTTTTCCTCACGGAGTACGCTGTGCATCCAGACAACCCAGGGTTTCTGAGCAGGTTGGGTGATGCTGAACACAAGGACCTCAAAGTGGAGAGGCCTCTGCTCCTGAAAGGAGAGGGAGAAGCGGCAGAGCTGAGGCCCAACAGGAGGAGGTGGGCTGGGACAGGCACTTCCTCCTCTGCTGCATCAAGAGATGCTTCTGCACAGAGTCTTCTCTCCATTCCAGCAGTATTTTCCACCCTGTCCACCATGGCCTCTTCCTCAGCAGTAGCCATCCAACCTTCCCATGGCAGTGACATGCTGGGACAGACGCCCTTGCCCGCATTTTGTCCTGGAGAGCTGCCTACCCACCCACTCTGTGCCCAGAAGAACTGGGGCCTGTGCTCATGTGACTGACATCTGCAGTGTGGGACTGTTGCTTCCTCCAGTGGCAAGCACACATTTATAGCATCTCCCACTGCAGAGCACTTTGGTCATGAAAAATATATAGATGTTACAACCACTTTTATTACCATCTTTATACCACATTTAATGTTATCACTATGTGACTTACACACAAAATACATTTTTAAAGGAAACCACATACATTTTTATTTAGAGAGAAGGGAATATAGCAAGTAACAGTTTATGCTCCCTATACCTATAGTAAAATCCACCTAAATTAATGCCCTAAGCCAGCACAGCTTTTGTTCTGAACAAAAACCAAAAAACACTACCCAGAAATGTCTCACCATATTCCCAGGGCCTGCAATGGGCAAACAGCTGCTGATAAACCCAGATTCCTAAGCCAGAGCCTCTGGGGTTTTTTTATTGGGAGCAAGGGGAAAGAAGCCCTCTGTTTCAGCATCAGCATCTGAAAGGTGAGCAGCTCAAGATGTTTCCCATGCACATCACCACCATACCAAGGCCAATCTCCAGGATTTTATTTGCACTAATAGCCTCTTATGCATTTTGTCCTTACAAGACATCTTGAAATGTTCTTGTCCTCAAAACTTGCAAGGGCTTCACACCCATGTTGCAGATGACAAGCTGTATTGTACTGCAATGGACACTTTTTTTTTTCCAATTACCTTTGCAGTAATCACAGCACACATTGCACGAGCAAAGGCCACCATTCTGCCAGCAGCCCACCTGCACCGGCAGGAGCAGGAGAGGCACAGAGGGCCTGAGATACAATTTACTTTGTGTCCCACCTTGGATCCCCTTGGTGCCCAAATCTCCATCAAATGTCTGCTGACACCATCAGCAGTGAGTGCTGGGGACCCTTGTGATCAGCTCCACAGTCAGAGCTGATCAAAAAACTTCTGTAATCAAGGGGTGGCTGACTTTATGGTAAGACAGAGATAAAAGGTGAGACAGAAGGGTCTTCCTATGCAGTTCTGGGAGGAACATGATTACTGTTTTCCTTGGGAAAGTTGTGGATACTTCTACTGGATAAGCAAGCCCCTTTTAGCAGATGAACAAGTAGAGGAATATAATTTGTCTAAAAAATGGTGAAGTTACATACAAGAATAAAAGCTGATTTTGACAGCCCATTCCATAATATCTTGTCAACAACATCCTATTTTAGAAGCCTGAGTTCAAAACTTCCACAAATCCATATTGGCTTCAGCCTCCAGCAAATGCAGAAGAGTCCAACCCTGAGAAATTCAGATTTGGAACACTGATGTGATAATGTGGCTGTGTGGGCTGAAAGATAAGCACTGAAAGATCCATCCTCTCCCTCAGGCTTCTCTTATTTCTTTTTAACCTTTCAATCAATAAAATGCCTCTATATTTGAGACTCTGCTAAAACCTGCTGTTTTCTTAAGGAGTAGGTATGGCCAGGACAATGTGCATCTTCATGTTTTTGCGGGAAGTGTATTTGCACCTCATTTGGACAACCTGACCTACACAAAGAAACAGTTTCTAAATGAGGTAAAAGTGGCTTTAACTACTGACAAACTTGTAGGCTCTATTTTCCGCAAAGCATCTCTTTTTTTTTTTTTTTTTGGCTGATGCTTTTCCATTAAGTAGAAAAATTGAGACATTTGGACTCATTTTCCAAAGAACCTTTTGATTAGCATAATTTTCCTAGACCTTTCCTGAATTTAAACTAATAAAGCCCAGCCATAGAGCAGGCCTTGCCAAAGCAAACAATTCAGTCCAGAACATTTCTATTTTTGAGGATCTCCCCCTAAATTCACTGTAGTTTATAGCCCAAACTGCAGCCCAGGAAAACCAATAAAAAAGTTCACATTGATTTCAATGAGTCTTAAATTTGCACCTTAGAAAATACCCATTTCCACAGACTACTATTTCAAGCTATCCAAGAGCAGCTTCTGGAAAATACTGGAATGCTACAACCCCAGTCAAATTCAATGACAAAACCCCTTGTTTCTACCCACTTAAAATGCTGCTTAGAAATCAGCTAACCCCATGTTTCCCATGGTGCAACTGCTGCACATTAAGAAAACATCACTGTTTGCACAACGAAAAGTAGAAGTTGGCAGGGGATTCTGATCCTTCGCCTAGACCTGGCCGGGCACAGCCTCCACCAGCAAGCACGGAGCCGCCGCGGCTCTGAGCACAGGGCTGAGCACTCCCATCCATCTCGCGTAGGATCACCCCTGCAGCACAGCCCCAGCCCCGGGAGATACCCGTGTCCCGACAGCCACCCTACCAGGAACGGCTCGGACAGGGAAATGGAACTCACAAGTGCCACATTTTCTCTGGAACATGGGAATCATCACTCAGCATCACAAACTTTTAAACTTCCCGGGGTGAATGTACACACTGGCTCTGAACGGTCTGAGCTTCTCATGGCTTTTTAGTCCTCTGCTGTGCACAATCATCCACTTCCCTGAATTTCAGCCCTTCTTGCTGCTTACCTTCTCCTTCCCCCCAGCTCTGCCCCTAGGACCCTTTCCGTCCTGTGTCACGAGCAGGGAACAGGTTGACTAACAGCTTTTTATGAGTCGGTTTTATTTTATAGCTCTCTTTCCCGTGGGAGAGGGCAAAGGGAGCTGGCTAACACTCAGATCCTGTTGGGTTGAACTGTTTACTAACAGCCGTTTTCCAAATTAAAATTAACACAGCTCGGATTTTTCCGAGCTGCACTTCTCTGGTGCCTCACAGAGCTCTTTGTGTGCCCCTCCGCTGATTCACGGCCGCTCACACGGCCGGCAAACAGGAACGCGAGAGCTCGACACGGCGTGTCGGATTTTCTTGCTCTGTCAATAGTATTTATCACTGCGGCTCCCACGGGGAGCAGGAGGAGATGGAGAAGCACCATCAGCGCTTAGGGACGGGGAATTCAGAGCGCGCATAAATCCTTTGCTCTTCCCCCCCTGAACAACTCAAGGCACATCGCGTTTTTACAGCGTCGAGGGCCACACGCTGTGATGGCCGCCTCGGCAGCAAAGGCACAGCCCGCACACCGACACCCCCGCCCCGCCG